>NC_061109.1:115552803-115602803 GCF_015104395.2 Macrobrachium nipponense
AAAAAGTATGTTGTAATCGAGTGGCTGACTTGGTTGTGGAGAGAATGTCTGGATAAATAGAAGGCTTCTGTAAGTCTATAGGTGAGACGTTTGTTCTTTTGTGTAATGGGGAAATTGATATACCTGTTATATCACCTATACATAGAGAAGTGTATGAAAACGATCAACGCGAAAAGCTTGGCAGTGAACTAGAATGAGAAGAGATTGAAGGGGCAATAGATAAAACAAATAAAACGATCGCAAACGTTAACACTAAAACCCGTAGACTTAAAAGGAGCATTGATGATACAATAAATCCAACACCTTAATGACTGAAATATATCTCGTGCTATGATAGACATTTGTCGTTTAATGTGATATATAACAATTATTGAATAACATGTGCGAGGTGTATCTGTAGAGAGAGAGAGAGAGAGAGAGAGAGAGAGAGAGAGCAGGGGAAAGAGGGTGCCTTGAGTGGGGGAAGTGATCGTTTGTTTATGGTCTTAATGGACAAACCGATATCCCTTCGAGACCGGGTCATCGCAACGCTGTTTACACTAAATAGAAATTGGACGTTGAAGAGTCGCTCAAGTGGCACCAAGTGAAACGGGAGAGAGAAAGAGAGAGAGAGAGAGAGAGAGAGAGAGAGAGAGAGAGAGAGAGAGAGAGAATTTCCAAAACAGCAATACATCTAAGTTAGACTTACTTATATAAGACGAGCGCGGGACAGAAGCAAATTTACGATCGCAATGAAAGAGATTCTCTGGTTGCATTAGTGAATATGGCTCCGGCCATGAAATCAAGCCATAAAAAATTAATTGCCGCATTTGTTTGTTTTCGTATAGACAAGTAACCGTGACATGTAGCCCAATTGCCATCTTTGGAGATCCTTGCTTGTATATTCTAAGAACACGGACCCGCCGCCAATGGGATGGTAAACCTCTTGCCTCTTTCTAGGGCAGGCGCAGACCTTACCTTACAGACCTTACATCTTGTTCGGGTTGCCCCAGGTCCCTCAGTGTGAGGCACCTCTAATGTCTACCAGAGAGTTGCTAGTACATCTTCCGGTATATTTTGCATCTTCCAATCTTGGATGGTCTGGGATGCAGTTTAGATATTTGTCGAGCTTATTCTTAAACACATCTACGCTCACTCCTGATATATTCCTCAGATGAGCTGGCAACGCATTGAATAGACGCTGCATTATCGATGCTGGTGCGTAGTGGATTAATGTCCTGTGTGCTTTCCTTATTTTTCCTGGTATATTTTTGGGCACTATTAATCTACCTCTGCTTGCTCTTTCTGATATTTTTAGTTCCATGATATTTTCTGCTATTCCTTCTATCTGTTTCCATGCCTGAATTATCATGTAGCGTTCTCTTCTCCTTTCCAGACTATATAATTTTAAGAATTGTAGTCTTTCCCAGTAGTCTAGGTCCTTAACTTCTTCTATTCTAGCTGTAAAGGACCTTTGTACACTCTCTATTTGTGCAATATCCTTTTGATAGTGTGGGTACCATATCATATTGCAATATTCAAGTGGACTACGAACATATGTTTTATAAAGCATAATCATGTGTTCAGCTTTTCTTGTTTTGAAGTGCCGTAACAACATTCCCATTTTTGCTTTACATTTTGCCAACAGAGTTGCTATTTGATCATTGCATAACATGTTCCTATTCATCATCACACCAAGGTCTTTAACTGCTTCCTTATTTGTGATGGTCTCATTATTAGGTCCCTTATATGCATATAGCTTTCTTTCTCTGTCTCCATAATTTATTGATTCAAATTTATCAGAGTTAAATACCATCCTATTTACCTCTGCCCAATCATATACTTTGTTAAGGTCTCTTTGTAGAGCGTTCCTATCTTCATCACAAGTAATTTCTCTACTTATTCTTGTGTCATCTGCGAAACTACTCACTACCGAATCCTTAACATTATTGTCTATGTCTTCAATCATAATAACAAACAGTATTGCAGCTAACACCGTACCTTGCGGCACACCGGATATTACCTGGCTTCATCCGATTTCTCGTCGTTTGCAATAACTATCTGTTTCTGTTGTGTAAAAATTCTTTTAACCATCTTCCTACTTTATCCACGATATTGTGTTTTCTAATTTTCTTCGCTATATTATGGTCTACTTTATCAAAAGCTTTTGCAAAGTCTAAATAAACCACATCTGTTTCATTCCGCTTTTCATATTTTTGAATATGTTTTCACGGTGGACTAACAGTTGGGTTTGTGTACTTTTTCCGGGTACGAAAACCATGTTGTCCTTTATTAAACAAATTATTTTTTTATTAAATGTTTCATAATATTTTTCTTCATTACCCTTTCATACACTTTCATTATATGTGATGTTAGACTCACAGGCCTATAATTACTTGCCTCTAGTCTTGATCCACTTTTGAAAGTAGGGGTAATATACGCTAATTTGTGCTCATCATATATCTTGCCTGTATCTACACTTTGTCTTAATAATATTGCAAGTGGCTTTGCGATAGAATGAACTACTTTCTTTAACAAAATAGCAGGAATTCCATCAGGCCCTGCAGCAGCTCCATTTTAATTTCATTAATAGCCTGCACAATATCAGCTTCATTAATATCTATGTCAGCTAAATATTCACTATTTTCATCCTTACTTCTATATCATTATCTTCATTATCTATTTCTAGGGGTGAATTCTCTCTTATATCGTTCTGCCAGTATGTTGCAAATTTCCTTTTTTTCATTCGTTATCTCCCTTCAATTCTCAGAGGGCCTATTTCTATTCTTCTTTTATTCATCTTCTTCGCATATGAGTATAATAGTTTGGGGTTTTGCTTGATATTTAAATAGGGTTTTTCTTCCAAGTCCCGTTTTTCATTTTCTTTTGATTGTATAATCTTTTTTTCTGCATTTTCTATCTTACTTTTTAGTTCTATAACTTTCCATGCATTTTTTTCTTTTGCAAGACCTTTTTTCCACTTTCTGATTTTCTGGAACAAGATTCTTCTGTCTCTTGGTATGCATGAATGATTTTTTCTTTTCTTCTTCGGTATATATTTTTCCACTATTATCTCCAATATTTTATATAATATCTCCGTATTTACCCTTATGTCATCACTTACGAAAATGTTATCCCAATCTTTGTTTAATTCTTCATTAATTTCTGACCATTTTATATTTTTTACTGTAGAAGTTGTATTTTCCATATCCTTCCCACTTTTTTCATTTCTTGCTTATCTCTATTTTCACTTGCTTTGGAATGAACTGTTAATTCTAGGACATTATGGTCTGAAATACTCGCATTATAAACTATTATTTCTTTAACATAATTCATCTCGTTCACAAATACTAGGTCTAAAGTATTTTCCTTTCTTGTTGGCAGGTGATTTATTTGTTGAATGTTGTATTTCTAGTAGCATATCTAATAGCTTTTCAAATTGCCTCTTATCTTCTGCACTACTATTACTCTCTTTTTTATATGTATAAGTACAACCACAATCTCCTATTCGTTCTTTCCATTCTAACGAAAGGAAAGTTGAAGTCACCAGATAGAGTAGTCCAGTCCTAGTGATTTCTACATATATCATCCAATTTTTCAATTATTAAGTCAAACTCTTTAGTATTAGGAGGTCTATATATTACTATGTTCATCAATTTTTCAGATTCAAATTCTACCGCTATTAGTTCACATTCTGAGTTACTATATTTCTCATATATTTTTCCTTGTTTTTTGTCTTTCCCATATATTGCGGTTCCCCCTTGATTCCTATTTTTTCTATCTGATCTATAAGTTTGGAACCCTTTTATTTGATCATCATTCCCAGTCTCTTGGGAATACCAGGTTTCACTTATATTCATTATATCTATTTTCTTTTCATTTTGGTTAGTTCTTCTAAGTACTCTATTTTTCTTTTTGAGTTACTCGTAACTAAACCCTGCGCATTCATCACTATGATGGTTTGCGTGTTTTCTCCTTCATTTAATACTGATAGTAATAAGGATTTTCCCATGTCTCTTTCCTGTTCTGGTATGTTTGTTCTTTTTTTTTCTTTTTTTTTCATTGCCAGAAATTCTGACATTAAAAAATCCAACTTTTCCATAATATTTGATCTTCCTTCATCATAATTATTCATTTTGTGTCTGAATCTGCAATTTTCTCCGTTTCTGCAATATCCTCTTGCATAATAAATACAGTTATTATCTCTTGAGTAGAATTTCGGAGCTGATGCTTTGAAATTCTTTGCTGACACCTCTGCATATCTCATTGGTGGTTTGCTTTTCTCTTTTACCTGATATTCTTGATTTCTCTCTTTATTTGTTTCTTTCTTATTTTGGATTTTATTACTTGGTTGGTTATTTATTTGATTATGATTCATGGCTACAGGGTGCATATATTTGCATTTTTTGTCGAACTTACATCCTTTTCCTTCTTTTAGGTTTTTACATATTTTGATGCAGATCTCTGCAATCATCCCCATCCATCTCTAAGTATGCACATTTACCATATATTTCATAGTTTTGACATATCTTAGGATGTTTGTAGTAACATCTTTCTCCAAATCTGCAATTCCCTCTTTTCAAAAGGTTGCAGATTTTGTCTTTCTTGTCTATTTTTTCCTCTTTCCCGTCATTGTTTTTATAGATCTGGGTAGAGCCTCTTCGGGATTTGCTTTTCTGTTGTCATATCGTAATTTATTTCTTCGTAGGTATGCTGCTTTATTGCCTCATATGTAGTATCAATGAGTATCTCTGCATCCATACTTTTATCTTGTTCTTTGTTTTCCTTATTTTTTTCTGTCATTTCATTTTTGTTTACTTCTCTCCGTTTCCTCTTCTTCTTTTTCTTCTTCTTCTTCCTCTTCCTCTTCTTCTTCATCCTCAACTATTTGTACATTCAATCTTGATTTAATAACATTGTCTATCCATGATAGACATGTTGAACAAAAAATTCTTGTATCTTTTCTCAAATCTTGTATTACCTCAGCACACTGTGGATGGGTCGGAATGTTGCATGCAGCACATTTTCTGATTAGGTTTTGTGGATTGACTATGCTATACCAAACCTTACACAGTTTGCATGCTTTTGGCATTCTTTTTCCTAATGCATCAATTAGTATATTCACAAGATTCACCTTATTCATTTTCTTTGTCGGAATATGTTGGTTTATGTATATTTTCTTTATGAGTCTCTTGACCACTTGGATTTTATTTGGAACTTCTTCAATTATTTTCAAGATGTTTTCATTAGATTTGTTCCAGATGATTCCAAGGGAAAGAGAAGAGACATATGGCGGCCCAAGAGCTTAACCATGGCTGAAAAGTTACAAGATACAGGGAGAACAAGAGCAGAGATAGAATTCCAAAGCTTAGCAGCAAAAGGAAAGCAACAGTTACTGAATAAATAGTGAGTGATTTCCAGAGTCAATGTGAAAAGAGGTGAATAGAGGGTGTTACGAGGCCACCTGAAGCAGGACAGGATATACAACGGAGACTAATGACTTTCAAAGTGCAAAGCCTGGGGTGTCAAATCTCCATTTTGACAGTCGATCTGTAATGATTAACAAAGTCCACCGAAGACCGAGACGATGAACATTGACAGGATTTTGCGACGTAGAGGTTCAGAGGTCAGCAATTCCTTTTCTAACGGCTTAGCACTTCGAGACGTTGCATGCAAGTGAGGAAGCATAATTGCCACCATAATAATATATCTTTTTACTTTCGTACGGCACCCGTTCTTTCTTCTTGCTACCTCTTGCTTTATTCTCTCCTTTATCCTTTGCCTCCTGTTTATCACAGGATTACGTTCATAAAAGTAACGGGGGGAAGGGTTAATGCACGTTAGGGATGAAGGAATCTATTGTCGCGAAATAGGCAATTTCTTGCGCGTTAATAACTTTCAGTCAGGTGAAATTCTACTTATCGTGTGTCCTCGAACTTCGCAGAGTGCCATTTCGTTAGCTGCATTCGTCGTAAGACTGAGGGACGTCGTTATGACACCTGTTAGTCTTCCTTTGTACGTTTGCTGCAGTTTTTTATTATTGCCTCCTAGTGGGGGGCCTCCCCCTGTTTTTTTTTATTATTTTTTTTATTTTAACGAATAATCTTTTTTTTTCTGTAATGAAAATTCACTTTCTAAATAAATTATCGACTTATTTCTCTTATTTCGGCCACTCTCCGTCCCGCTTATTCATAACTCTTCCTGACTGAATCAAAGCCCTGTCATTCTATAGATTACCTCTAGTTGGGTAGAACCTTCTATTGTCTCACATTCATGTAGACTACTGCGCAGTTACACTGGTTGCTAGCTCTATCCAAACAGGGAGGGATCCCTTGTGAAATATTCATTAAATAAATACTCAGCTGTCACCTTGGACTTTGAGAAAGGTTTAAATGGGTTCCATCTTTCTTGAGTCGTCCATTTTGACTCCTGAGGACTGTGAAATAACCAGTTGCCTCTTCGTTCACCTTTAATGCATTCACTTAAATTTTTTTTTAAGCAAATTAGTAGCAACAAAGAAGGTCAACGACGAAAACAGTTATAAGCATTTTGGTCCAACTGAATTGATAAAGTTACACGCGAACCATGAACCCATATTCGATGGGGCCTTTCACTTATTATACTAGAAAATTATCTTCAGTACTCAGTGAAAGGCTCCATAGAATATGCGTTTAGTAGACCTAAAATGCTTATTATTGTCCCATTTCCATCACTCTTGATGAAAGAGCCTCTCACGAAACTCATCATACAAACCAAACAGTCCTATGAATAGACACACCACACAGGTTGTGCAGTGGCTCTTGTGAATCTGATAGAGAGGACATCAAGAAAGAACGTGGCGCAGCATATGATAAGAAATTAAATTGGAGTAAGGGCCAGCTGCTCAATTGATTATATCTGGTGAGGTATATATTGTCATTTTTCACAGCTACATTGTTAGATACCAAAAACTGTTCATTCTCATAAACACTGACACCTCTTTCGCAAAACGCCGTTGTTTATAACAGCTGCACAAAAGTATTATATTATTACAGTTTATTTCACGTGAAAGTTATTATGTTACATTTTTTTTCTCCCTTCCACGAAGATATCAGATTTTGCTCCGGGGATTAGTTCCTCGCTGGATATGTGGTTTTCGCTCTCGGCTGCCAATCCGGTGGTCCGACGTTCCGACGTTCGATTCCCGGCTGGGCCAACGCGGAATCAGAGGAATTTATTTCAGGTGATAGAACTTCATTTCTCGATATAGTGTGTGGTTCGGATCCCACAATAAGTTGTAGGTCCCGTTGCTAGGTGACCAATTGGTTCCTAGCCACGTAAAAATATCTAATCCTTCGGGCCAGCCCTAGGAGAGCTGTTAATCAGCTCAGTGGTCTGGTATAACTAAGATATACTTAACCTTTTGCTCCTAGGATAAAGAAACAGAAGGTAAATTACTTGATTATTTATGCGATATCTGCCCAGTAATCAGATTTTTAATTGCTATATCTTACCTCAGCGAGATTTTTTTAATAGTTCCTGAGAGAACCAAACTCTCTTAATAAATTGGCAAATAAAAGCCTCTTCGTCTTGTCAAATGCAAATGAAAATGAAAAATCGAAAACCATCAAATGCCAAATAATTCATACAGACAGCTTCATGAAACGCCTTCATGCTATTAGTACACTTTTGGACTTTTAGTTTTAAGAGCTTATTAGGTACAAAGTACGAACATTATTAGCTTGAAAGCTTTAGAGGAAGATCCTTCGATTTCCATGGGCAATGGAAAATCACTGGCTCTGTATCATGATCAGTTACTGCTGCAGTGTGGGGTCCGTGGTGGGAGGTTAAAACTGACATTCTTTGAAGCTTGAATTTCAAGTCAACGGCCTCTGTGAATAGGTTTCATCTGCTCAAATAATAATAATAATACTAGCCAATAGTTTTCCCGGTCAAAACACAAAATAACTATTTGTTAGAGTGGGGAAAAAATATTGAAAACACGATGCTCTTTATAAAAAAAAAAATCTGAAACACTAGGCTGTTTGAAAAAGAAATCTGAAACACGAGGCTCTATGAAAAAAATTGAAAACACGAGGTTCTTTGAAAAAAAATAATAAAACAGGCTCTGAAAAAAATTGAAAACACGAGGTTCTTTGAAAAAATATTTAAAACGGGGCTCTTTGGATAAAATTGAAAACACGAGGCTCTTTGAAAAAAATATTGAAAACACGATGCTCTTTATAAAATACTCTGAAACACGAGGCTTTGAAAAAAAAAAATGGAAAACACGGGGCTCTTTGAAAAAGAAATCCGAAAACACGAGGCTCTTTGAAAAAAAAAGTGAAAACGCGAGGCTCTGAAAAAAAAATTGGAAAACACGAGGTTCTTTGAAAAAAAAAATTGAAAGCACGAGGCTCTTTGAAAAAAATTGAAAACACAAAGTTCTTTGAAAGAAATTGAAAACACGAGGCTCTTTGAAAAAAAATCTGAAAACACGAAGTCTGAAAAAAAACGAAAATCACGAGGCTCTTTAAAACAAATTGGAAAACACGAGGAACTTTGAAAAAAATGGAAAACACGAGACTCTTTGAAAAAAATCTGAAAACATGAGACTTTGAAAAAAAATTATGAAAACAAGAGGCTCTTCGAAAAAAATTGAACACACGATGTTCCTTGAAAAAAAATTGAAAACACGAGGTTCTTTAAAAAAATTGAAAAACGTAAGTTCTTTGAAATAATTTAAAACAAGAGGCTCTTTGAAAAAAAAATCTGAAAACATGAGCCTCTTTGGAAAAAAATTGAAAACATGAGGCTCTTATAAAAAATGGAAAACCCGATGTTCTTTGAAAAAAAAATGAAAAGACGAGGCCCGTAACCTTTCCTCGAAATTCGATGACAAGTTCGAAACCATCTTTATCTTCAGAGACAATAAACACATAGAAGATGCCAAATAAAAGAAACGCATCATGCCCAGCGTAGCAACCTACATGATAATCTATTATTACGTATCATGTGCTCTGCAGTTTAAGTAAGATGAATAACTATTTTTCAACTAAAGGCATGAAAAGAAGTTGAGCCTTATTCGCCAATATTTCTTTCAAATAAAAAGTAATACATTTCGAACCGAGCTTCATCAAATAAACAAATCTCGCTTTCTTCGTTTTTCAATAAGTTACCTGATTAGAAGAAAGAAGGAAATAATAGGCCACTGGTCATGAAACAATAAGAAAAAAAGGACTTTCTGGACATGCATAGTTGTTTTGAAGTATTTGCTCGTAAAGTAACACGCATTTTTCTTATTTAAACAATAGCCATGAATATCGTCCTTTCGTCTCTCATAAACAGCTTCAGAATACGAATGTTTCCCGGGGATATTGACTTTGGACTTTAAGATTCGCATTAAGTCTTCTGTGACGATTAGAGGAAATCATTTTGGTTTTTACCTTGAACTAGCATATTGTTCGTGATATATGCAAGCAGCGCAATAATGCTTATCCGTACGTACATATGGATTTTATTATTATTATATTATCTTACGTGTGGGATCGAACCCTGATTCTCAAATGAAAGGCTAGGACACCACCAAATTTGAGAGCCCCAGGTTAGATCTCGATGTGAAATAGAAATTTATTTCAATGACACACGTGATTGCGCATTGATTACTTCTATTGCTATCATTATTCCTTGCGAGGCTGCAGATGTTGAATGCTACAAGCCAAAGGGTCTCTAGTAAGGAAAGTCGCCTCAGAGAGTAAGAAGATATATAAAAACAAAATACATTATATAAAGGAAAAAACTTTGAAAAACGAAGGATATGTCACACTTAAATTATGCGTGAGAGTCTGCTCAACAAGAGAGCTTTTGGCGGCACCCAGTTTGAACTTTTGTAGTTCCATAATTTGGTCAATGCCACTAACCTAAAAAAAAAAATGAAAGGCAAGAATGTCGGAATTAACACCATACTTACTTTTAATAGGCGGATAGCTGAGTCTGGTAAGAATGAAATACAAATTATGATCGAAATTATGAAGAATTGGATAAAGCTTTTGAACTAAGTTAACTGAGCGACTATGACAGATTAATACTAAGATCTAGGGTAAGAAATTTAACGACTGAACCCCTCCCATGTAACTGACGAAAAGTAACAGAAAAAACTGGAGGAATTGAGCAATTACCTGTCTGCTCAGAAAACACAGAAAAAGGTCAATTTGGTCTAGACCTCTTAGGCATCTAGGGCAAGAAGAAGATTAACAGCTTCACGGGATCGAAAAGTTAAACTGCTCAGTTTATCTTTAGGTAAAAAGGAGTAATGCATATGTCGAATTTCTAATTTCTCTGGCTACTGTGAAACACACAATCCACCCAAAAGGGTGTCGCCCTATTCTTGGGACAGTAAGTGATGCAGCCGTCTACTTCCAGCAAAAAGGATAGGTAAAGTTAGATCTACTATTTTTCTGAAGAGGATTAGATTACTGTCCCTCCAAGTATGCACGTCTACAAGTATTGTTAATGGACCAAGCTTGGTATTTGGACACCAGGTAGAGATTCGGTTGTCGGTTACTGACAAATTGGATCTTTGCTTAATAGCGACCCCCAAGGGTTTTTAACCCGATATGTAGAAACTTTTTCGGCGTATTTAGTACAAGCCCGTTAGGGATTACCTTATAAACATAATCAAAAGATATGGAATTTGAACATTTTGAGTTGCCAATTTTTTAAATATTACCACAAGCGGAGTATCACTATTATACACTAAAAGTAATTGCATGTTGTCCCCGGGGGTAGGGGGGGGGGTTTGGAGGAGGGGAGTTGGTAGTGCCGTTAGTGCACCTCATGCTTTAAGCATTACTTAATGTTCTTTGCAGCGTCCTTCCGGCCCCTAGCTGAAACCCCTTTCATTCCTTTTGCTGTACCTCCGTTCATATTATCCTCCAACTTACTTTCCACCCTCTCTAAAAATTGCTTCATAGTGCAACTGCGAAGTTTCTCTCCAGTTACACATTTCAAACTTCCTGGATTGACAATTTCGTTTCAGCGCTGAATGACCTCATAGGTTCGAGCGCGTGTGCTCTGGCCGAAATTTCACAATCTAATTCCAATAGCGTGATTTCCTACTATTCTTTTTCCAGGAATTCTTTAGTCTTCTTTACCAAAGGGCTTATGGAAGTACTGAGTAGAATGGGTTTGTGAAAAAGGGCTTCGTTTTGAGACATAAAAGAAAGGTCACCTTAACTTACTTTTACAGTGCATGTTCAGTGATCTTCCTTCAAGTCCTCGTTGGTGTCAAAATCTCCTTCAGTCACGAGTGCAGTAGCCCTCGGAACTTCTACCTAAAGAGGAACAGGAGAATCATGCTGCAGGATTAAGAGAGTATTAGCTACTCGCCTCTAATCTCCGGCTATTCAAGAACTTCAGCTTAGATGTGCAAATATTTTTTAGCTGAATTCCGCTTCACTTGCAGTATTTGTCGAAGACATTCTTTGTCAGCTAAAGTTAAGCGTGACTTCTTCAGTCGAGTTAGTGTAAATATCGTGTGGAATGTACTATTAGCGGATTATGATATAAGTATAAAATCCCACAAGAGCGAGTTACATTTGTTCTCCTTAGAGGTTACTTCAATTGGCAGTGAACTTCAAATGTTCTACAATTGCTCTTTTGAATTTCTCATTGGCCTCTTCTGATTTACCCCGTGTTTACCTCTCCAGCATACAATTCTGATGGAGACTACTGAAGTTCAGACATCCTCTGTTTCACTGCTTTCAGTTTCCCCTCGAATTTATTCTTATTAAGCACAACACTCATGTTCCCTATTTCCATCGAAAGCCCCTACTTAAATACTGAAGTCCCACCAGGTCACCGCTTTAGAAGGCCATTATTTGTAAGCCGCCATAAACAATCTCCCAAAACAGAGATTTGGATGTTTTGCCTCTGAGATGCTTCTCGAAAGTCTCTATCTGGGTTCCCTCTCATGTACAGGACAACACTGACAGTTTCAATTGACAGGAGGTTCATATAGCATGCCAGTTGGCTCTGGAATCAAACTCAATTAGGTGACCGTCCTAAACACTGGATCGATTTGCATATACATGTATATATTTGTGTGTGTGTGTATGTATGTATGTATGTGTATATACGTATGTATATATGTATGTATATATACAGATTATGTATACTCGAATGTGAGCATTTTATGGACGGGCACAGATTATAACAGCCATGAGGAACTGTTACAGAGAGGGACCACACCAGAATTCTCTAAAGTTAACGTTCCAAGTAAGCAATTTAGCTAAGAACACATGCGATGTTGCGTCATGTGTGTCCCTTGTAATTCACGCGATATTATCGTAAGAACGGACACCAAGAAAAATAGAGCCACAACATCCAAGCTATCAGTTACCGGGATAATTACAGAGCAGTGGGCACAAGATGCAATTCTTCTTCCGGCAATAAAAGAGGACGCCAGTGATATAAACATTGGTAATTACACCAGAGATCTAATATACGCGGATCTTAAGTTTTATCCGCATCTTGATTACAAACAGTGGCCGGACTCGGAAATGGCCCAGAGAGATAACATAATTCCTCGTCATAAATAGAGAGATGAACCATTTCTTAAGAGAGCTGGACTTCCTCTCTGGGATTATTATATGTAACATACCTGAGCTTATTATCTCCTTTGGCATAATGAAAGGTTCGTGACGAATATTTCATAATTAACGGAAAGCTCTGCAAGTTTAACGAATAACACGAATTCTGTCTGTATTTAATTCATTCTTGTAAACATTTCTGTCCAAACTACTCGTCTGAACGAGAGAGAAAGGGAGAACAAACTCAGAAAACCAAATGACAAATGTTGAGCCATCTGTCCGAAATATGGAGCCTCGTGACGTTTCCAGACACTTCCAGACACTAAATTTATCATTATCAATGCGTCTGGAAAAGGCTGTGATGACTTCCGTCTTTTCAAGAAACAATTATGAAAATCTAAGTTACTTTCACTTTCTAATAATGCGGTGTACTTCTTTTTTTAGCAACTATAGATACGTAGTATGATTTAACACTTCAGTAAGTCGGCAAAAGGGTATTGTAATTTTTTCTCTACCAGCAATATCAACTGTCATAATCATAAGAAAGGTGCTTGGACTCTCTGGAAATGAAAATATAAGGTAACTTTAAAATGCTATCTTCCCTGCTTTACATTTCAAAAAAAAGGAAATTTACAATACATTGTAACATATATAAGTCGGATTGATTGTTTACAGTGTTATACTATAGATAGATAGTGTAGTTTCATATTCTTACATACGAAATGAGAGAGAGAGAGAGAGAGAGAGAGAGAGAGAGAGAGAGAGAAAGAGAGAGAGAGAGAGAGAGAGAGAATAATAATAATAATAATAATAATAATAATAATAATAATAATAATAATAATAATAATAATAATAATAATCTTTATTTCCAATATTTACGTTGGCTATTCTGTATCTTACAAAGGATAAAATGTATTTCAATGCATAAGTTACATTTCACACTACTCACTGTTTACTATATACAACAAACCTGATTGAACATCTTAAAAATACAATATAAAACCTAGCCCTGCATTACATAGTATAATAGTATGTATAATTTTGCTTACATGTGTTAATAGACATCATTATGATTTAGAAAGTTGCCCTTCTATTGTTACAATTCTGGAGATGCAGTGACGTTACCGTATAAAGCGTTATCAACAGAGAGAGATAGAGAGAGAGAAAGAGAGAGAGAGAGAGAGAGAAAGAGAGAGAGGTTGGGGAATTAGAGGAGGAGAAAGGGAGCTGTAATGCTCAGGACATTTTATTATTGAAAAAATAAGAATATTCTCAATAACTTAGATTAAGAAGGTAAAAATCAATTCTTGATTCTTCAGTGACACAAGTTACGGAAATCACAAGCACCAAATAAAATGCCTAATTTTTTTCCCCCTCTGTCGCTTTTATAACCTACCCGTCATTTCATCATCTTTCCAGGAGGTATTCAATTAAAATCCAGTTCACATTATACATTATACCTCGAAATTGCAAGCTTATAAGGAATGCTTATCCACTTCCACAAACAACACTTAGTACAGCCTCCTGTCCCCGCCATTGCTTTTAACGTCTGATTATATTTTCAGTCTCTTGAATTGTTTTGCTTATTATCTATTTGTTATTTATTCTTTAAGTTTTCATATTTTTTGTACGCATATGGGTAGACCTTACCCGTTAATAGACGCTCAGACTTGTTCCAAACGTTGATTATTTTGAAATAATAATAATAATAATAATAATAATAATAGCGGCAGGTCAGCAGGGGGTCAACCGCTAGCTGCATTTTCACTGGCTGGTGGCGCAATGCGCTGCTGCTATTGGTTGAAGGAAGTTTTCTTCAAGACGCGTCTCGTCGTTGAAGGTCGCGCTGTTGCAGCCTGGCCGACCGTCGAGGCTGGGGCATGGCTTCCCTGGGCGTTGTGTCACGACGGCTCGCGTTGTCATTGGTTACTGGGCTGCTAGTCTCATCTGGTATTCTTTGATCGGGGGTATCGCTAGGCCTGGTATTACTTGTACTATTATTCATACACATAGGTCTCCTTAAGTTGGTGGGAAGGAAGAGCACTTCCTGCGTCGTATTCAATGAGGGCTTCTCTTGCTGTATGAGGAGTGCCTCGAGCAGTCGCAAGCGTCGCTGGTCAGGAGCCCTCCCTATTATCTTGATATTCTTGATAATACTGTCGCGGGAGATAACTTCCTGGTGTGCTGTCATGATATGGTTTTTAATCGCTCCTTCTTGTACATGGCAGGAAATCCTCTTGGACAGTTTCATTGAAGTCATACCAACGTAAGAGCCGGGACATCCACGGACGGGGCATAAGAATTGGTAGACTACATTCGACTGTTTCAAGAGGTCTCTTGCGGGGGGGGTCGGGTTGTTCTTCATAACAAGGTCCCGGGTACGTCTATTTTGGTAATAAATTACAAGTTCGAGTTCTTCGTCGGCTTCGGTAAGGGTCACATTCTCTGATGATTTTTCTCAATGCATCTTCGTCCTCACCGGTGACGTGCGTGCATTCTTGCTTTGTAATACAGCTTGATCTTCTCATGGGGGTGGGGCTGCGGTCTCTCACTCTCGCCGTACCACCGATCCAGCGCTGTTCGGATTTCTTTATCAATAAGTCGATTCGGATACCCGTTATTAACGAGCATCTGAGTGACTCGGTCGAGTTCTTTGTGAGTGTCCTGCCAGGAAGAACAGTGCGTGAGGGGCCTCCTAATGCAGGCCCTGACTGTGGTGTCCTTGAAACGCAGTCACCATTCAGACAAAGCCCTAATAATAATAATAATAATAATAATAATAATAATAATAATAATAATATGTCTTGTTTAAAATGGCTGTTGCTTCAGCACTATCAATCTTATAAAGAGTCTTCTCTATCTATCATTCTAATGAAAGATAGAAAAGACTCTTTATAAGATTAATAGTGCTGAAGCAGCAAACATTATCAACAAAACATGCTTAAGAGAGGGTTTCCTTCCGAAATAATAATAATAATAATAATAATAATAACAAACTATCTTACCGAATTACAAATTAATGATGATAAAAAAAGTTTCATTAATGAAATCAGCAGCGTACAGTTTCCAGGTTTACTAATGTCTTTTCATAATAGTGCTTCAAGATGAATAAATATTGTGTTCCCTCGTTCTCCCATTGCATTTATAATCTACTTATGTACCTACTTACACCCAAGGAGGCAATAACCAAATCCTTTTATAAGTGCTCAGCTCAAGTTTCCTACTTGTGGATGTAAGTGTCATTTCCACGAGCGCACGAGCAGATTACCTATCTATCTGTTTTTCTGTCATTCTCTCTACATATCTATCGTTCTATAATATATTATCTATAATATATATATATGTGTGTGTGTGTGTATATATGTGTGTTTGTGTATATGTATATGTATATATAATCTTTTTTTAATCATCACACGTGATGATATGTTCTTTACTTCTGCCATGCACGTAACTGTTACAACTATGTGAATGATAGCTGTCAGGTCAAAAAATGGAAGATCATAAATAAATAAACAAATAGATAAGCAAATATACGAATAAACAAGTTGGACAGAGGTTGCAAAAGGCTAGGGAGCAATGCCCCCTCCTTCCCGGCCCCCGGGTATATAAGAAATTACCCGGATGCGATGGTATAATCATATTTCGAATGTAGTGTGACTTAAGCGTGACTTCTCGTATCTCTCCCTTCAAAATGAGTTTTTTTTTTTTACTGTTATAAATACTTGATAAATAAAATGCCATGCCTGTGTGTTAGGTTTCCGCAAAATTAATTATTAAAATGGGACAATAACAACCATCCTCCCTACATAAAAAAATTGATTTTTTTAAAGATTTTTGTTATGACTTCATTTTCCTGTGAGCTCTACTGTATAGTCTTGCAGCATATTTACCATCTTTTGGAAGCGCCCTCAGAAGCCCACCAAGCAGTTTCCTTTTATCAGGATACTAGCCTTCTTTGTCATGAAATGATTAGGGGCTTTGTAAAATGAAACTACACCTTAAGCCACCGTTTATCTACCAGCACTTATGAATAATGGTCCACCAGTTCAGTATATCTTAGTTTAACCAAACCACTGAGCTAATTCACAGCTCTCCTAGGGCTGGCCCTAAGGAATAGATATTTTTATGTGGCTAGAAAACAATTGGTTACTTAGCAACGGGACCTACAACTTATTGTGGTATCCGAACTACATTATATGGAGAAATGAATTTCTAATAATCAGAAATAAATCCCCCTGCTTCCAAGTTGGCAGAGCGGGGAATCGAACTCGCGACTACCGAATCGGTAGGCGAGCACGTACATCACTCGTCCAACGAGGAACTATGAAAACTTACGCATAATGTTCCATCCATTCAGAAATATATTTGTTGCTGTTTCCTTGTTTGTCTTCACGATGGTGTCGTTCTGTTTTCGGAATGTCTGTTGCATCCTTTCTTGTTTTGTTCTCACTAAGAGTAACTCCTAAAAGGTTTTGTAGGCTGACGAGCAGTGAAGATAATAATTTTCTTCGTTGGAGTGTAACCCAACACCTCCACTGACTTGTTATCTGAAAAGGGAAAAAATGTTCATTGTCAATGACTGAGACGATAATTAAACTTGATCCAACACTTATATTCTTCTTAGACTGACTACAAAATTTTAATTGTAAAAGTATCATGAACCTCGGTGGTTATTGCTTACGCTAGTCCTAGTACGCCATCATACCCAACTTCATCCTGGGCAGTTTTATTTTATCTTCTTGGTACAACAAATAAGAAAATAATCTCTCTCGGCCTTTAAACAGATCACTCAACCCCTGATACATATTTAGCAGTATTACATTGCTCTCTCAGTAAAGGAGGTGGCCAGTGTAAGAACGAGAAGGATATGCTACTTGATGTCTGTCAGCACGAGAATCAGGTTCGGCAGCTGTTGCAGGTGAATGAAGTGGCACTCGACGTTGGAGTATCACGTGAATGGAGACATGAAAGCCTGCCTAGTGGTGGAGGACGAGCTGGGGAAGAGTACGGGAGGAGAAGGAGGAGGAGGAGGAGGAGGAGGAGGAAAGGTTGCTTCTGATGCCTTTAATCATCCTTATCAGTTTCGCTACTCTTTCAGCATCATTTCCTCGTTTTCCAGTCCACATACTTCTTCATTTCCTCGCGTATTCTTTTCCCATAAAAATTAACAAATGCATTTTTATTTTCATCTTCGTTTTATCTCGGTTCCTCTTTGTGTCCTTCTCGTCTGGTTCATCACCACCCACTTTTCTCGCCACTTAAGCTGTGTTTACCAAATGTGAAGCGATACGTTGATTACACAAGAGGCGAAAGTAGTACCAAAATATTTATTGCCATGAGATAGAACTTAGTCTGTTCTCGCCGTAAGCATACAGCCAAGGAATTTTAAATATCTTGAGTCCTAGTCAGCTGATACTCCTTTCTCCTTCTCATGGGAAAATGAATCTGTAAATCTTCTTCATCTTCTTTTTAGCTCGGATTTGAGGGGATGATAGCGCGGTGGATTGTGTCACTGCTTTTGAATGCTGCATTGGATTTTCCCATTCTTCTGGTTGGATATTTGTCAGCTGTCAAATTATATAGGTGATTTTGCCTTCCAGAAAAGTTATTTTCTCCCCGCGGCTATCATCAAGTTTGTGCTAACGTCTAAATAACATCTAGGTCAAGTTAGTTAGCTCTTGGATGTCAACAAAACGAACACTGAAGTAAAGACGAGACGTCGAGATGAAATCGGCCGGTTTTGTTTTACTTTTTGTATTTTTTTTAAATCCACAGAAGTTAACGCAAGTAATCTGGCCTTATATAAATTGACGGACAAAAGCATTTTTTATAAACGTTACACAAGAACATAAAATTCTTTATTACCGTAGTGTTTTTTTTTTGTCTTGATAGAGGATTCCCATTCTTGTAGAATTATTAATGATAAACTAATATAGCAGACTTAGATAGCCTTGAGTGCATTGTATTTCATTACTGGATTACATTAATGAATATAACAAGAACTTTGTCACTGCAGAAGGTGAGGATCTGGTTTTAGGCTGTTTTGCTTTGCCGGGAAGAGGTTGCATTCTTGAACATACTGTAGATTATATATAACAAGAGGCAGAATTTATCAGATAATGACATTGTTCGTGTATATCCATGGCACTCAGAATAGTCACTTGACATCTCTGAGAATCAGATTTCTTTTTGTATTTCCGGACACTTCATTATGCCTTGCTTTTAAACCGTCTGTCCTTAACAATCTGATATATATATATATATATATATATATATATATATATATATATATATATATATATATATATGTATATATATATATATATATATATATATCATACATATATAGTATATATATACCATATATATATACATATATATATATATGTATGTATATATACATATATATATGTATATGTGTGTGTGTGTGTGTGTGTGTGTGTGTGTGTGTGTGTGTAATCATTTTTGGTGAAATCTAACTAATTTGCTTCGAATCTTAAAAAGAAAAAAGAAAAAAGAAAATAGAATAAAAATTGTGATGCAGGAGTATTCTATTTTCCTATAGGGCTTACCTTAAGAGAAGATTCGCATCGTGTATTGTATTATGCTTCTGTGAATTATGAGTGTAAACCAAGATTATTAATACAAACATTTCCCTTTTATCCTCATTGGTCGCAAAGTTTTTAAGTCTGTGAAGTGGAGCCTGTTTCTTTACCCAACAGTGGCAACGCGCTGTTAGTACTTGTGTGTGTGTGTATATATATATATATATATATATATATATATATATATATATATATATATATATATATATATATATATATATATAATTCAAGCTACAAATGTCCTTTAATATCTAATTCGCTCTACCTCGGAATTAATATATTTTGATATACGTAAACGGAAAGGGAATTTTTTAGTTGATAATAATTTCGTTCTCTCGTGGACAGAGAAGAAATCAGGACGTCAGTGATTTCTTCTCAGTCCGTTGGGCGGTGGTTCGAACCCACGAGAGGACGAAATTATTATCAACTACAAAATTCCTCTTTGGTTTACATATATGAAAATATATTAATTCCGAGGTAGAGCGAATTATATATAAAGGACATTTTGTAGCTCGAATAATTTGTATGATTCATGGTGACGTGATAATTATTCATATATATTATATATATATATATATATATATATATATATATATATATATATATATATATATATATATATATATGTTTGCATGCGTCTGAGATAACCCAAAAACTTTTTATTTCCAAATATGGACAAACACATGAATGTACATGACGTTTACAATGACTCTACACTATGCGATTTGAAAGCAGTGTTGGTGACACTTGATTTTGATAAGTATTATTCACATCTACATAAGTTACTCGTCATAACTGATTCTTAGAGTACTGACTCGTATTCACGGCTGAAACGGAATGAAAGAACGCTGATTTCTTCTGACTAGTAATGATTGGCCTCGTGCGTTGCAATAGTCCCTTTGTCACAATAAACAATTTCCATCATATAAATCTCATGACCGTAAGGCTCTTTACACGTAGAATAATAGCAGTCACTGCACCCTTACAGCCATAGACGATACCGAGATAAGTAACTGGCGCAAGGAACGATACTTTCAAGTTTCTTTTTCAAAGTGGTCTATAAAAAGAGGCAACGGGCGAAACCCAAGCCGGTTCCTCAAGTGTGAAATACGTCACCCCACATCTCTGGAGTAGTACTAAGGGAACTCGCGACACTTGACAACGCCAAGGAACAGATGGCCGTAGACGTTACTGGTTTTCAAAATCTAAATGTGGGTTCCGAAAAAAAAAATTAACTGTCCCTTCGAAAATCCGTTTTCGCTTTGTTTTTCTTTACCGTTTCGTCTTTCATATGATCAAATCAGTATTGTTGTGTCGTCTTGATGAATGCATTGCCTCAAAAACAAAATCATGCGAATAATCCGTCAAGTGCAACTTATGAAAAATATCCTGTGAAATTTATGACAAATGTTTTTGTCAAGATTTTTGTTTTTTCTTCAGAATTTACTTAGAAAGAGTGAATGAGTTAAACCACTGAGATGTTCCTCATATTGCTGTCACCTTTGCCACTTTCGTGACTTTATGGAGGCTCAAGAAATTTTAAGTTAGTTTGAATGCAACTATTAAAACGCTCTCTTCTTATTCCCATATTATTTCCGTAGCTTTCATACTATTTCTTGAAACGAAAATGACCAACTAAGTATAAATAAGCTTGGACATTTTAACATTTTCAGAGGACGTGCTAAATGTTTATAGTTTTCTTAAGCATCGGCATGAAATCTGAAATGATCCTGATAATGTTATTTTAACAAAAGAAACCTTGTCGATTTAATAATGGTTTTGTGAGGGAATTGTTCTTAAGATTATATTTCTTGTTTATGAAAAGAAGTAGCTGCTTATCTTAATAATGCTTTAATTGCTATGGTAGAGCAACTTTCCACTCATTAACAAACGTATAACTTCATGATTCTGGAACATGTCCGCGCTTTCGTCAACCAAGCAAAACTCACAGCTTAATCCATCTCTCGTATTTCTCATACTTCTTAAGTTCTTCATTTCAAAAGACCGTTACACTGAATTGCTTGACTGTTACAAATACTCCTTGTTTCCCCAGATGACGTTTGTCATGCAGCCTTTTGTAGGCCTATGTCACTTCAACTGGTCTTTCTAAATTCTTTTTATCTCAACTCTGGAGGAAGTAAAATACTGGAGCTTTTTGTCGTAAAGTAGTAATGCATCATGTTTCATGAATAATTAGAGGTAATGTCAGGTACTACCTATTGTTAGTCCTCCATACATTTACTGACTAAACCCTACAGAGCTTAACTTTACTGATCGTTGAGTCTACGGTCTAGCGAAGATTTTGTCGTCAGTAGTACTTGTGTGTTGTGTGCGTGTGTGTGCATATGAATGTTCGTATGTGAGTTCGTAGATAAACGTACATAAACGGTTATACCTTTCATTCCTGCATACTTAATTGTAAAAGACAGATATTTGCTTGCGTAAGTAATCAACAATCCACATCTGGATTACTTTCGTGTCTTTTTATTTTATTTTTAGATCACATTTCAGTGTGATTTCTCTCCATTCTGCCTTTGAAAGTTGCTGGACAGTAACTTTGAATGTATTAGTAAACTTAATGCTGGAATAAACTAGCGTCTGTCACAACTTTTAGCATGAGAAAAAAACTATGAGCACAAACGCACATACGTACACCCATGCACGCGGTGGCTGTGTGCGCGTGTTTGTGTTAGCGTGTGTGCAAAGCTATTAGGCCACACATGGGGCAAGACGTGTAAGGGGAGCCAGCTTAAGGATCCCACTTTGTACACACACTGTCTCACCAGTGACGTGGAAAACCTGGTCCGGATAGGAGAGAGAGAGAGAGAGAGAGAGAGAGAGAGAGAGAGAGAGAGTACTTTATGTTTTTCTGAAGATTCTAGCTGATGTAGAATACTTGAGAGAAAGAGAGAGAGAGAGTACTTTATACGTTTCCGAAGATTCTAGCTGATGTAGAATACTTGAGAGAGAGAGAGAGAGAGAAAACACTTTTCTGAAGATCTTAGCTAAATTAGAATACATTATGGGGAGAGAGAGAGAGAGAGAGAGAGAGAGAGAGAGAGAGAGAGAGAGAGACGTACACTTTTCTGAAAATTCAAGCTGATGTAGAATACTTGAGAGAGAGAGAGAGAGAGAGAGAATATTGTACAAGTGTACGTTTCTCTGCAGATTCTAGCTGAGGATTGATACTTTATTGTCATTCTTCTTCGATCCTGTTATTTCAGTTCGACGGTGTGTACCTATTTCGTTCCCTGGATTGGAGGGATATATTTCCTTGTGTTATAGGAATGATCCCTAAACCATGCCCTAGTATCTCCAATCCATGCACTATTATCTCCATCCCTTGCGCTTTTCATCTCCACCGAATACCATATTATCTCCAGTCCTTGCCCATATAATATCTAATTCTTATTATATTATCTCTAAGCAATGTCCTTTACCCTCTAGCCCTTCCCCTGTATCTCCAACCTATGACCCATCATCTCCAACCCATACCTTCTGATCTCCTGCCCTTGCCCATTTCATCTCCAATCCTATTACTAACCTATGCCCTATTGTGTCCAGCTTTCTTCTTTTTATCTCCAACCCATGTGTTATTATCTCCAACCTATGTCTTCGTATCTTCATCCCTTGCTCATTTCATCAATATTCTATCTTCTTCAAGCAATTCACTTTTATCTGTAGGTATCCCCCATTTTATCTCCAATCTGTATCCTACTGGTCTCCAGTCTTTACTCTTTTATTTTGAGCCTTTGCCCGGTAAATCTCCAACCCAAGTTCTGTTATCTCCAACACACGTTCTGTTATCTCTGACCCATGTTATGTTATTTTTCCAACCCATGTACGATTATCTCCTACCCATATTCTCTTTCCTCCAGCCTATGTTATGTTATTTCCAACCCATGTAAGATTATCTCCAACCCAAGTTCTGTTATCTCCAACTCATGTTATGTTATTTCCAACCCATGTAAGATTATCTCCAACCCAAGTTCTGTTATCTCCAATCTATGTTATGTTATTTCCAACCCATGTAAGATTATCTCCAACCCAGGTTCTGTTATCTCCAACCCATGTTATGTTATTTCCAACCCATGTTCTGTTATCTCCAACCCAAGTTCTGTTATCTCCAATCTATGTTCTGTTATCTCCAACCCATGTTATGTTATTTCCAACCCATGTTCTGTTATCTCCAACCCATGTTCTGTTATCTCCAATCTATGTTATGTTATCTCCAACCCAAGTTCTGTTATCTCCAATCTATGTTATGTTATTTCCAACCCATGTAAGATTATCTCCAACCCAGGTTCTGTTATCTCCAACCCATGTTCTGTTATCTCCAACCCATGTTATGTTATTTCCAACCCATGTTCTGTTATCTCCAACCCAAGTTCTGTTATCTCCAATCTATGTTATGTTATCTCCAATCTATGTTATGTTATTTCCAACCCATGTAAGATTATCTCCAACCCAGGTTCTGTTATCTCCAACCCATGTTCTATTATCTCCAACCCATGTTCTGTTATCTCCAACCCATGTTCTGTTATCTCCAACCCATGTTCTGTTATCTCCAACCCATGTTCTGTTATCTCCAACCCATGTTCTGTTATCTCCAACCCATGTTCTGTTATCTCCAACCCATGTCCTATTATCTCCAACCCATGTCCTATAGTATGTTATTTTTCTTTTGTATTTTCACTCCACATCCTTCCATGTAAATACCAAGGGAAAAAGCTCACGATTTTTTGCATCGTCTAAATCTAAAGTTTTTTTTTTTTTCCCCAAGAGAAAATTATTGTCTTCCTCACATGAACGTAGCAAGATTCAAGTTCTATCCTAAGCCAATCATATAGAAAAAGAAAGGAAGTTACGCAACCTGATCTTTCTTAATGAGCAAATAGGGCACCTAATCAACCTAATCAATCAAAAAGAAATTTGATTGAGATGAAGTAGACCTGTAACTACTTCTCCAGAACCAATAAATTTAAAGGTTCTTTTAGTAAGCCTATAAACTACTTTATTACTGCTATTGTTGTTGTTGCTTTTGTTGTTCTTGTTTGGGGGTTAAAAAAGCCTAAAAGGGTCTGAAAAATGTGTTTCGCGTTAAGTAAGCAGAAGGTCGGATCACGCCTTGTTTTTAGAGATCTGAATCTTTCGAAGCATGAAATACGTTCATATAATTTGCCAAGTTGCATAAAAAGAATGAGTCATCAATTTGCCTCTTGAAACACTTATAAACAGTTCACTGTAAACATCGACGGACGAACTCTGGACTAGTGTTCAGCTCAAACTTTGTAACAATAAATATGAAGTGTTTATTGTAAAAACCACTCAGAAAGACACAAGGTGTATTACTACCTAAAAGAATTTTCTTCTCAAAGAGAGAGAAAGAGAGAGATAAATCATATGAAGTTCTCAGAAAAACACAAGTTTTATTGCTACCTACGCATTATTTTGTCCTCCCGTCAAAGAGAGAGAGAGAGAGAGAGAGAGAGAGAGAGAGAGAGAGAGAGAGAGAGAGAGATTAGGAAAAGAACGACATGGTCAATTCTTTTTTTTTATACAATCGACAGCGGAATAAATTTATGTAGCTTAATTACTTTTTGAATCTAGTGACACTCGTAACTTCATCATGAGTCTTTATCGTATCAAGTTCCGTTTACAAAGACCTCCTTAAAAGGCAACAATTTTAAGTGTTGGTCTTGACGTCAGGTAGCTTATTTACCAACACAATCTTTCAAGTAAAGACGAATTGATTTGTAAATTATTTACAGAATGCCTCTGTAGGTTAATTTTTTTTATGAAGATTAGACGATTCCTCGCTATTAATTTACAGAAGACTTTAAGCGAAATGCAATATTCGCTATTCCATACTTAAAGAGCAATGCCAAATAAAATTAGTTTGGCGTCTCGATGTGAAAGTGAAATACAGTATTTTAAGGTGAGCGTCGTCGTCAGTAGTTTATATCCCGATCTGCTAATATGCTAAATCATTAAGTAGTCATTAAAATATCGCACGTACGCACCTTGTATGTATATATATACATGTGTGTGTGCGTGTATGTTTGTGATTGGAATAACCACAGTGCCTCTCTTAACTTCTCGAATTCTACATACTAAATTGGATACGTTTGTCACCATAAACCCTTAGAGCCAAAACGGCATCCAGGTTATCAGAGCGAGGTATGCAAATATATATATATATATATATATATATATATATATATATATATATATATATATATATATATATATATTAATTCTAAACTGCGAAATTCTTCGGCTCATCTCAAGTTCATCCCTGTCTGGACCAGATTGCTATCATTAAAACTCGCCAGCAATCACCCTTGAATTTGGTAAAAATCCGAAACGCGCAGACAGACAGACAGACAGACAGACAGACTTGGCTGATGGCTAGGCTCACTCCCCTCCAAAGCTTCCGCAGACTGAGAGAGCCTTTTACTCGGTCCATTTGCATTTCCTAAGTACGTGTCGATGACATAAGACAATACCAAGGGTTCCCTGTCGCTCAAACCATAACAGTGTCAACCATCTGGACACTCGACTACGCGCACACGCGTTCGCAGGCTAGATGCGTACACGATCCTTAGACGTATGAGTGCGAGTATATACCTTCATCCAACACACACACACACACACATACAGAAATATACACACACTTCTTAACCCAGCATCTGCGAAGGAAGATGAACGGCGTGTAGTGTAGAGGGTCTTTTTTTTCCTTTTTTTTATTTGGAAAGTTTGTTTTCTTTGGTCACGGTTTGTGAGGGAAATCTCGGGTCGCTTTTCTATATCTAATTATAGCTATAACATCCGAGAAGAGTTTTTTTTTTTTTCTTGCTAACTTAAGTGCCCGTTTTATGATTTGTTAGGTGTGTTATTCCTATCGTTTTGTTTTCATTTCTTTCAGCTCGGACATGAGCATAAAGAGAGAGAGAGAGAGAGAGAGAGAGAGAGAGAGAGAGAGAGAGAGAGAGAGAGCATAGCGCGAAAGAGTGAGAAAATAAACAATCAGAACGTGTATTTGTCGCAGTTTCAGAAACCTATTGAGTAAAAGCATCGCCTTGTTAATATAATAAATACGTAATATACTTCACGAAATATATTCCCGTCAGTGCACACACACACAAAAAAAAAAAAAAAAAAAAAAAAAAAGGTGGAAGGCCCTCCTGGCCCAAACATATAAACACTCGAAATTTTGAAGTCGAGGACGCACACAGACATACTCAGTCCCTTTCGTGTACACAAGAATATAAACAAGCATGAGTGTTCCAAGTCCCATCGGTTGTGTGAAGGCGCTCTTTGGTAGACAAACAAACTTTAAGGAGCAAGCACGCTCATTCAGCCGTGTACAAATGGCCTTCGAGTAGTGCTCCGCTTCGAGACAATGAACGAACTCGTTTGTGCTCGTTCGATACAATGAATCGATTCGCCTCTTTTCGCTCGAAGCAGTTGATACATTCGTTATTGTTCTCTCGAGACAAAGAGTCCTTTCACTGAGCTAAGCCATTTAGCTAACTAATTCACTTTAGTTTGGTCGAGACAATCTACAAAGTCGTTTTTGTTCAACCGAAACAGCGAGCATACTCATCGTTCTCCTCGCGAAACAATGAACGAACGAATTCTGGTTCGCTGGAGACAGTGAACTAACTCATTTTCGTACTGACGAGGAAATAAATTTCCTCATTTGTGTGTGATCAATACATTACCTTTACTTAATTTTTGTACGTTCCAGACAGTCAACAAACCCATTCTTTTGTTCTTGAAAAAATGAACAAGGTCATAATTTTCTTGCTAGACAATGAATTTATCCCTCACTCATTTATTGTGTACTCTGGGGCAATGAACTGACCCATTTTTGTTCACTCGAACTATTATAGATTCACATCAACCCTGCATTTGATGTCTAGGCCAGTCCCTTACGAAGCTCCTGATTGGCTGTTGATAAGGCAATCGCAAGGCTGGAAACTGTCTCTCTCGAGAGTTCACATAGGCAGGATGTATGTTCCACCTCTCCTGAATTACGTATCTTTCAGGAGAGCTGGAACATAAATCCTACCCATGTGAACTCTCAAGAGAGACAGTTTCCAGCCCTGTGATTGGCTTATCAACAGCCAACCAGGAGCGTCGTAAGGGACTGGCCTAGACATCAAATGCATGGTTGATGTGAATATACTATAGTGTGAACTTGTGACAGAGTTAATTGGTTCGCTTGAGGCACAGAAGTAAATGATTATCGTACTAACGAGAAAATAAACAAAGTTATTGATGTTCGCTAAAACTGTGAGCTAGCTCAGATTTTGCGCGAACACGTTGATCAACTAACTTATTTTCATGGGAAAATGAACCAACGAGCCAACTCATTTTTCACTTCAATATAGTATCGCCTTAGGCACATACCCTGGATCAGTTTTCTAACTGTAATCTGTGGCATGTGCAGAAAGAAAACGATGGCTGCTGAATTGACAAGTACGACAGTTTTCATAAAGCAGTTGCGCATCTTTGTTAGGAAGCGCGGGCATCTTCAATAAATTTTAAATTGTACACGTATGCAATATGTATATTTATAGGCAGTATATGTGAGCAGATGTGATTATAAAGTATATATATATATATATATATATATATATATATATATATATATATATATATATATATATATATATATATATGTGTGTGTGTGTGTGTGGTGTGTGTGTGTGTGTGTGTGTTTAGATATTTGCCATATGGAGCTACTTTTAAAGTTATTTAGTCATTTATTTTTTATTTCCTTTTTTTCTATTTATTACGGCGTCAGTAACCTAGGTGGTATGACGCCAGTTTTAGTACCTATAATCAATCAATCAATCACAGATTTCGAAAACTCATTTGGGTAATCTGAGTTTTCGGGTCGTGATCCACTGCGCATGTTTTAAGAGGTGTTGGTTAATAGAAATACAAAATAACTGCACAAGAGAATAGATAACAAAGTAAGAGAGATTATTAGAAGTACTATAAATAGCGACATACATGTAGATCAATAGAAGTTTTTATTTGACACATTAACTTTTTTAATAAAAAAAAAAGCTTGGCGATGAAAATCATTATTTTCTTGATCACAGATTAATGTTGTAGGTTTGTTATGTTTAATTTCCGTTATGCATGCAAGATTATCACAGCTTCTCAGTGCACCTTACGCAGTGCAGTGTAGCCATTACTTAAGGTTCTTTGCAGCACTGCGCCCTCGACCCCTAGCTGCAACCTCTTCCGTTCCTTTTACTGTGCCACTTATCATATTCTCTTTCTTCCATCGTACTTTCCACCTTCTCCTAACAATTGATTCTTAGTGCAACTGCTTTGAGGTTTTCCTCCTGTTATACCTTTCAAACCTTTGTGCCTTCAATTTCTGTTTCAGCGCTGAATGACCTCATAGGTCCCAGTGTTTGGCCTTTAGCCTACATTCTATATTCAATCAATTCAAAACACACACACACACTCTCTCTCTCTCTCTCTCTCTCTCTCTCTCTCTCTCTCTCTCTCTCTCATCTTTGGCTTTTATATTTTGGTTAATTTTTAGCCTCATATTATCTATGAATCTCGATCTATTTATAATATTATCATAGTTATGATTGTCCCAAAATTTTATCATCTCTTAATTCCAGTTCCAGTTATTATTAGGAATTTTCTTCGTTCGCATCTATTCTGAAACAAAATATATTTTACTAGAGTAAATTATGGAATGATTAAAAAATAATTTCATGGCAAGTCCTTGTACTTTCAAGATAATAACGCGTGTCAGTTGTATAACAAGAACCAACCTATTTTTCCGTATTTTTTTGTTGTCGTTTTAATACTGCGCTTATTCCTAACGCTGCAAAATTTGTTAAATTTCCAGTAACATGATTCATCCTTGCTTTCCATGTGAACACACGAACGAACGCACACACTTTTAGGTTCAAGTTTCATGTCTAGTGGACAAGGACCACCTCCCCTGTGAAGAGGTTCGTAGACAGAGGTCTTCCGAGAAGATCGAAAACCTCCCTTAAGAGAAGGAGAAACAAGGGCCATAATTACCACTCATCTCTCCTCCAACGGATACGCCTAAAGGAGCCGAGAGAGACGTACTTGGAAGTCCTTGTAAGATTCACTTTGAGCCGTTTGCGGAGGTAATTACACCCGACATCCATCACAAGTCATCAGAACTCCGATGACTTTTCCAAACAGATCGAAAGACCCCGAAAAACGATGCTCGCTGCGAAGATATCTTGTAAACATTGGCCATTACACTCCCGCAGACGAACGCATCCTACTCACTTGTAAACAGTTCGAAATCTTTGATGGTCGTTTCGTCTTAATGGGCGAGATGAAGGGTTACATTATTGATTTAATGGGATATGATATCGTGGTTCTGCCAATTTTGCAGTTGCATCACTTAAAGTATCATGATCAGTTTTTTTTAAGTATAAACCAGAAGGATTTTATTTTTATTGAAAACACCCATTTTAACGGCAGTTTGTATTTTTTTCTTTATTGTGTCTTCTTGAGACATCAAAAGGAATCCCTCTCTCTCTCTCTCTCTCTCTCTCTCTCTCTCTCTCTCTCTCTCTCTCTCTCGTATAAATTAGCAGTTAGGTAAATATTTCTAAATGAAATTTGTAAATGAACGACTCTTGGCAGACTACAGAAGCTCTTAACGAAGGAAAAAACAAATTCTTACTAATGATATTTCCTCGTGTTCCTTTTACTCACTTTGATATCATTAAAGATTTTTCAAGGATTTTTATTGTTCTTCAATTCTCGAGAGCACTTATTACAGTTATGAGATCATCAAGCTCTGCTGTTATCCAGGTATAATTTCTGGTTCTCAGTCTCTCTTTTTACCTTCCGTTTTCTTTTCTTTGCCCTGAGCCTTTGACAACCCTTCCCGAACACAAACATCGACGAGGCACTTTTACCCTGGGAGTTCGGGGCTGCTGAGGCGTTATTGGCGGCGAGACTGTTGTTGCCTCTCGGTTTATTTTGGTAGGCTCTCAGGACGCGGGTCCTCGAGTGTGCCCCCGTTTTCCCAGTCCCAAAATGTAGTACTAGAAAAGGAAGTATAAAAATGGTTTCTGGACTTATGTAAGTATACGTGTCGCGGATGAAAATAATTTGCATTTTGTTGCTGTGGAAGAGTAAGGCTGTCATGTTATTGTAACATGAAAATTCATTGAAGGTTGTAATGGAGCGTCTTTGAAACTAGGTGTCCATGCAGGATTGTATTACTTTGCTCTCTCTGAAACCTCCATGCGAGATCTGGACTCTCAAATACAGGCTTGCAGTGATACGCGCATAAAAAAAATGCCAGAAAGTACCTAACCATTATCAGCCTTGAAATAAAACAGCAGGAATTGCGTAGTCTACTGATAGTTTCTTTATATAAATAACGAAAGTAACTGCTTTAATTTTTTAGATGATTTTTTCTATAAAAGTGGAAATACAAACTTGCGGCAGAATGGAAAAATAATAGCATACAATTTAGTTTCTTACAGATGAAAAATTCGACGAAAGTCAAGCAATTCAAGAAGAGATCTAGACTTCCTGAAAACTCTTCCAAAGAGAGAGAGAGAGAGAGAGAGAGAGAGAGAGAGAGAGAGAGTAAGGGGAGGGGGGTGGGGGCGGCCAGTGGCGGCGTGGAAGTGATGACCAAACGTCCAAAGGATGGCCAAAAGAAGATGACCGCTCGTTAGACAGACATTGTGGAGCGCCTCTAGCTCATTACCACGTGACCTGCATTACCCAATCACGCCCGAGGTGGGGAAGGACTCGAAAAGGACCGACATCATCTCTCACTTTTGCCCAGAAAGAGAAAGCGATGTCATTTCGAAAATCGGCTTTTTAAAGGCGAGTCAAATGTATCTCTTATGGGCTATTTTTCCGCTGGCTATCCTGCGCGACTTTCCGTATTTGCACGTCTGATCCAACGCGAGAAGAAAGAGACGGACTTTAGGATTTCCTTTCGGGGAAATCGTGGAGTCCCTCCGAATAGTGTGCGAGATGAAGAAGAAGAAGAAGAAGAAGAAGAAGAAGAAGAGGCTGACGGTCAGCATCCTGATTCTGCTGTACTTACAGAAAGATGTTCTGAATTGGGAAGCAACGAGATTACAGGGGGTTGGGTGGGGGGAGGAGTCACTTTGGGTTGACGATTTTGGTGAGAAGAGGAAAAGAGCTATTTTCTTCTTCTCTCTCTCTCTCTCTCTCTCTCTCTCTCACCTCCTCTCCTTCTCTCTTCTATCTCTGGTCTTCCTTGTAGGATGGCACAAATCTGCTCACAACCGAGGAACAACCGATTAACCCCGTGTTCCATCCACGGGCCGGGTAGGACCGGTATAGAAACGACGTTTCATTAAAAATTCTGAATTTCTGGTTTATGATTGTTAGTGGACTGGTGTGGGTTATAGCTGGTGGGTGGATAGAGGGAGAGACACACAACAAGAAACGATAAAAAAAAAAAAAAAAAAAAAGATTAGGCGTGGGTGATATATACTCGTATTCCATAGAAAAGTGTACCATCACCTAATTTTTAAGGACGAGAGAGCCTCGACGAGGGCATATAATATAAGATTTTCTCATTCTCTCTCTCTCTCTCTCTCACACACACACTATCTATAAATGCTTTTTTATAGCATAAAGCGAGGTGATTATTAGCTGTGAAGCAATAAACAATTTGACATCTTCGATTTAGGAAGCACAAACTATTTATTTGTTAAAAAAAAAACTTCACGGAAATTTCAGGTTTTGAGCAAATTCACCAACAGATAAAGAAAACGGATAAAGAGCTTTTACCATACTCTACCCACAAGCTTCACTTTGTCCACTTTGCAGAGAATTTTCGCAACCTATCTTCAGAGCCTATTTTCTCTAGGCGTGATAATTCTATTGCGCGGTAAAAACACGAAAACAACTCTTTTATTTAGAAAATTATAATTTGCCAGTTATTCCTATCGTTTAGACATAATTGGTTCGGCAAATTTTGATCCCATTGGACATTTGGTTTTAGCAGAGAAATGATGATTTTAGTTCACTTGGATGATGAGTCGCCATTTAATACAGACTTGTTCAGCTGACTTTATGAAAAGTGGTGGATGGGAACAAATGGGGTTACGTCCGAACCAACTCTGTCTAGATAATCCAAGGCCTTATATGTACCTTGCAGTAAGTAGAGAAATAATATCATTTTTTACTCTCAACCACGTTAACTATACAAGAAATCATCAAAGTTTAAGGGTATAAAAACGTGATTAAACAAAGAAAGCTCGGCTTTTGATAGATAAAGACAATAGCTAACCTGCAGCTTTTCAGAAAATAAAACCGAAAAAGAACATACTAGACTTTGAGAACAATTACTGTAGACCGGACTAAAATAATTCTCATCAAAGACAAAAAAAATCCCGTAGGTGGGGTGGTGCCATCAGTGAACCTCATGCGGTGCACTGTAGGCATTACTTAAGGTTCTTTACAGCAACCACTTTCGTTCCTTTTACTGTACCTCCTTTCATATTCTCTTTCTTCATCTTACTTTCAACCCTCTTCTAACACTTGATTCATAGTGCAAACTGCCAAAGTTTTCCTCCTGTTACAGCTTTCAAACTTTTCCATTTCAGCGCTCAGTGACCTCATAGGTCCTAGCGCTTGGCCTTTGGCCTAAACTCTATATTCAACTCAACTCAGCCAATATAAAAGAAAAAAAAATAACTTCATTTTGAAACTGTAGCTTAACTTAAAAGTCACTTACAGAACACAGATTATCCGCTCTCACGGTGTCACTTTGATTACACCTTACAAATTCTCCAGAACAGCGTCCAGAGACACAAATCCCTCGGGGAAGGAGGGGTCAGGAAACACGTTATCTTTTTCCTTTAAGGGATTAGAGATCGCAGGACTCTCCTCTCACTCTTCGGATGAGGTCATCCGTAATCCACGGTGCTATACATCATAATGAAGATCTCAGCCATCTCTCGACTCCTCGCTAAGATACCTGATCCAGTATTCCTCATTTGTTATACAAATCCCTCAATAATAATGAGAATACCTACTGAAATATCTTCTCTAAATAGATGCATTTTCATAGTTAATAAATAAATGAAATTCACTGTTAAGAAGTTGAACAGATTCTGAATCAAATTGGAAGATAAGCATCACTTTCTGTTATAATGAATTTTTATTATATTTTTAGATCATGATATATTAATTACTACGCGTATTTTTGCACTGATAAGGGACACGCATATTACAATTGTGTCATTTTTTTACTTTGATAACTTTTAGATTTTTTAATTGGGGTAAATTTCAAAGCAACATTTTATTTTAAATAGAATTTAAAGAATTTAATCTCTCTTGTAGTCTGTCCTCAGTTTTAGCATCAAGGTTATTTTTTATTTGGTGTTGTTGTTTTATCAGAAGGTGCAATCCATTACCACCCAGATACAATTCAAATTTTACTTTAACATTTTACTTACATTCATATTTATTTATTAATTTCTTTATTCATCTGTTTTCCTGACAACTGATCTCCTCTTTCTGTATTACCCATTTTTACCTTCTGTTCCTTCTTTCGAATGAACACCATAATATTCTTTGGAAGTTTGAATTTCAAATTAATGGCCCTATGGGCTTGTTTCATACGAATAAGGTTCATCCTCTGAACAACAACAACAACAACAATAATAATAGCAATTAACAGAACCAAATGAGATCAGGAAAATGCAATGTAGAGTCTATAACTTTTTTGACCAACTCGTTGTCACGAATGAGTGTGAAGACAGCTTAAAGGTCGACCCTAAAGTCTTTTTGTAATATCATAAATCTCAAGAAGAGGATAAAGGGGATTTTCATCTCCTATGAGCAACAAATCATTTTATCAACTGACAGGTCCTATCTAAACTAAAGATAAGAGAGATTACCCTTTGAGGATATAATTGCTTCTATGTGAAGTTCGTTATAGCTAAGATTCTACTTTTGCATCAATATCTTATATATTATTTTTTTCTGAAAAGGTAATGTTCATGTGGAGTTGATTTTACTTCTTATTACAACAAACACTTTCAGCTTGTCTTTCCATTTGTCTGCTCTTAGTAGCATAGACAATTACCGTTAAATTTTACTACTACTACGGCTTCATCGAGTATTACAGATAATGGTGCGTGCACAAGTTAAGTGTTCCACACTCCTCTCCTCCTCTTAATTAAGCCTTCTACAGCGCACCAACATAAGATCCATCTATAACTCTCCAGACGCTTCAGTCGAGGCCACTTTCTTCCCAAATCGTTTTCCTATACATTGGTATAGATCAAACTTCTAAATTTTGCGGAACGATGTATAATACGCGTATAAACTCAAAATGAAAATAATAACATTAAAAGAATAATAAATGAATAACTTTGACAGCCTCCATGTCTTAAAAAGCATTGGTGAGCTCCCCCCAAATGAACAAATCTTTTAGAACCAATTCGTCAGCCCACATACAAATCAGACAGTGAAGATTCCAATGCAGAGTTTTTATCGCCATATTTTATCATATGTAAATGAATCTATTTGTCACAGAGCTTTCTGCTTCTGACAAACGTATCACCATGCGTATTTCTTAGGCTTGACTAATGAAACGTCTGAAAAATCATTGGATGTTGCAATACAAATTTGATGTTTTCACTTTTCCGCTTCAGACCGTATATACGCTAAACATTGTGTTAAATGAAATTGAATATAAGTAGCTTTGTAGCTATTTTAAACTGATCAGTTGTTATGCATTTGTGTCTGTCTGGATGTGCACAATAATATAGCTGGGTAGAGAAGAAACTGATGGATTGTACGGTACCTGGCGTCACACCTAAAATGGTCACTGATGCCAAGGTTTGGTGGAAGAAAGAGGGAGGGCGCTGTTGTTGCTAGACTCCGAGGCTTAGGCCTAATCGCTTCTTAAGGATAAAAGTACTGTAAATTATTGCCTGAGGCTAAAAGTAATCTTGCGAGATAATAATTCAAAGGGTGGACCTAGGCACTCTCTCGCCTAGTGTTTGATTTATATGCATTAACGCCGAAGCCATGTTTTCCCGTCACCTTCCACAATGTTGAAATAAATAAATGAATATCTCCGATATGCATAAATTCTTTTTAGTCTTAGAGAAATGTTGCAAGTTTATGAGTTTCAATATTCAGCTTTGTTGATGCCTGAAGGACTGACTGGTAAACCTACATGCATAAAAAAATGCAAAAATTCATATCTAGTTGGAATTTTACTTCCGATGATGAAAATTGTTTCTTTAACTAGTCAAGGAATTTGCATCTTTAGGGTGTTGAAATTTCTTCGTGCTTTGCGTTCAATTATAGAAGTAGTCAATATGCACATTAGTTATAAAGAATTATGCAAGGAATTCCTAATTTTGTCAAACTTATGCGTTATTAAAAAGAACCGTACCTAATTTTATTTAGCACCGATATTGCGGCGAAAGTTCCATTACATCATATCTAGATTTCACAAAGGTTGGTCCAGAGTTTTTTTTCATTCTTGAAGACGAATTTTACTGTGCTTGACTTTTGTTGAGCTTGATTTCAGAGAACAAACCACAGAACTCAGATTAAGAAGTGAAAAGCCACAGTAATGTATATGAGTGACTGTCTTTTTCAAAATACAAAAACGGTTAAAAAGGAAGCTTTCGACCGGTTTTGTATTTTGAAACATACGGTAGTCGCTCATATACTTGACTAGCTTTTTACTGTTATTTCCGTTCACTGTATAACGATGCTTCATAGATATCAGATCAAGAATCTGAGCTTGGCTTTAGAGAAAAAACAATGAAGAAGACTTTAGTTGAGCCTGATGCACATAAGAAGAAACCAAAAATGTCCAATGAAGCGTAATTCACCCAGGAATTCACTAAGTCAAATTAAAATGTCCCTAACTCCTGAAGAAAACCTTCAAGACACATTAAGCCGTACTTCACGCCATCGAAGAAAAAGTAGATTATGTAAACGCAGGAACACGACGCCAAATGCAAAAGAGGAGGCTGCTTGAAGACTCGCAAGATGACAAAGCAAAGGGGAGACGAATTAAGCTGTATTTGACTGCCACAGAACAAAGCTCTGAGGAGCCTTTGTCTCACTCAGTCGACAAACAGATGTGATAGATATCAGCGCCGAGGGGCTCGTATACTATCGGTCAAATAAACAAACAAACACGTGAAAGCAATGGCCACGTCTTACCTCAGACAATAGTGGGTATTATCAAACTGTCTCGACCAAAAAACCGTTTGATCCCGTGCCTCTAAAATTACGGTTTGATTATTATTTGTGGATGCGATTTCCGTTTGAACCCGTCTCTTAGCTGCGCGAGGGGGCAGAGTTATTCTTATTGCTTGGGGCTAACTTTGGATTGTAAATAAACTGGTAGTATGCTTTGCTAAAACCGCTCTCTGTCGACGAACCGGTCTTATTACTTACTATGAATATAAGCCATAACACAAAGCTATGTATCCACGAAGGTTTTCCCTCTCAAATTATTTTCTGGAAATTATATTCAGATAAGAAACAAATGAAGCAAAACTTTCTTTTAGCTGACTAGAGAAAAATGAAAGACGGGAGCAAAATTGTAGCTAAAATTCCTTAAAATTAAACCGCATTGAAATACTCGTTTCCACCTGAAAAATGGTTCTGTTAATTAAATCTTGTATACATGATATTAATTTCTATTCATATGTGCGACTAAATTGAGAGTCATTTTAAAAACAATATTTTTTTTTTCATTATCTGGGGATTATATTTAACTCAAATAGTAAGGCAGGCGTAAAAGTCAGCATAAGATGAAAAATTCAGCCACGCGAGTTGATTATATTTGTTATTAGTTATTTACAGAATTGATTTATTTAACCCAAAGGGAATTTGCGTGGACCACCATTCTGAAACATTTACCATTCATTTTTATGAATCTCAGTAACGTTTAAAAACGTTTTGATAAACACGCTTCTAAACGTTACTGAGATTCATATAAATGAATGGTAAATGTTTCAGAATGGTGGTCCACGCAAATTCGCTTTGGGATAAATCAATCAATTCAGTAAATAATTAATAACGAATATAATCAACACGCGTGACTGAATTTTTCATCTTATGCTGACTTTTACGCCTGCCTTACTATTTGAGTTAAATATAATGCCCAGATAATGAAAAATTTAAAAAATATTGTTTTTAAAATGCGTCTTAATTTAGTCGCACATATGAATAGCGATTAATATCATGTATACAAGATTTAATTAACAGAACCATTTTTCAGGTGGAAATTGAGGCACGTGATCTGTCTGAAAAGAGTATTTGAATGCGCTTTAATTTTATGGACTTTTAGCTGCAATTTTGCTCCCGTCTTTCATTTTCAAGCAAATAACCTTTGGGATAAATCAATCAATTCAGTAAATAATTAATAACAAATATAATAAACTTTAAAGTCTATCATATGCACATCCCGGCGCCAACAACGCACCCTGAGCAGAAAATAAACCTTGTTTACGGGCGATACACGACAAAAATACTTAATGGTGGTACAAGACAGCAGCAAACCATGGCGGGGCCACTTTAAAATAGGAATGACATGGAGGCGGTGCAAGTGGGATAATTGGCACCATTCAGGGTGCCAAATAAACAGAGTGCCGTTTCAAAGAAAATCACTGAAGAGGCACCTACGACTACCTGCCTTTGAATTCCTGGCAATGTTTACAGTCGCCCGTAACCCGAGCTCCAGGTTAAACACTTAGCATCTCATTTGACTCGGGAGATGGGATCTCCCGTGTTATTACTAAATACTCTCGCATCCGGTCATTCGCCCTCCTAATAACACGTATTTCTCATCCGTCTTCGCACAGGTCTCGTTGCTTTATACTCGACGTGACTGGTTTGAAGAGAACGATTGATAAAATTAATCATCTCGCTCTTGTCGTGTTATCTTCCCTAGTCCCACACTTTCACAGACTTTCAAGAAAAACAATTGACAAGATTTCCATACTCAGCAGACACATTCAGAGAGACTGTTAATATAAGAAAAAGTACTAGTCTTTAGTCCTTCCTTTCACTCAGGACGTGAACGAATAGTTCCTGATTCCTCCGTTCAAAAATAAAAAAAAAAACAAAAAAGGAAAAAAGATTCTCCAAACCCGCATGTGTGCGGCACGCGCAGCCAACGAGCAAAAACGTCTCTGTTTATTTTCACATATATTATTTCTTTCATCTGTTGGATGCGTGGAGGGTGGACCTGAGAGAGAGAGAGAGAGAGAGAGAGAGAGAGAGAGAGAGAGAGAGAGAGAGAGAGAGAGAGATCAAAAGCTCAATTTTTAAGGTAATTAACCCAAATGAGTTGTACAGAATAAACATCAGTGACACATTCAATACCTTCTGTTTGCCGTTTGTGAAGTATTACTGACGTTGGTTAAGAGTTGCTGAAAAAAGCTGGTGTTCTGTGGAGTTATTAGTTTTCATTACTAAAGCTCTGGCGTGCAATGTCTCTGCATCTACGAGGAGAGCTTTCTTAACTGCCAGGTTTGTAAACAGTTGCCGAGTGAATATAGATAGATCTGGTCGATGTGAAGCAAGCATAAGTCAATTTTTTATTATATATAATGTGACATTATTTTCCATTTCGTATTTCGGTATTTATGCATGCAAGTTCTTGAAGGTATCTGAGTGTTTTAAGTTACAGAAAGTCTATTATGGTTTTGTTTTTAGTCATATATATAAGTGAGTGTGTGCGCATATATATATATATATATATAATATATATATATATATATATATATATATATATATATATATATATACATATATATATATATATATATATATATATATATATATATATATATATATATATGTATATATATATCATATATATATGTGTGTATATATATATATATATATACTAATATATATGTATGTAAGCATGTGCTTACATATATGTGTGCGTGTGTGCCCGTGTAACCCGTCTTGTACTGTACAGGAGACTTAGTACGGTGCAGACTGTCATTTATTCTCGGAATCTTCAAATTACTTCCGGAGACATTCTCTTTACTTAACTTCCACGTTCATTTTTGAAGTTCCTTCGATCGGGCCCTATTTGGTTCATCGCGCTGGTTCTCCTTTATTTATATGGTATTAAACCGTATTCTGGAAATGTACAGTGCATAGTAAATCAAGACGGTGCTCGACAAGATAAGAAAAGACGCATATTTGGACTTACTTGTTTCAGAACAGCGATTCGGTTTTAGAATCAACACGTACAGAGAATCGTTTCAGTTATAACGTATTTGTCTCTAGCATGGAACCTTGTTTTCTTCTGACGATCCTAAAAATATTCCCAGTTGCCTACGTTTCTCTGTTATAATGCTACATCTCCCAGCAAAGCACCTTAAAGCATGCCAACAAAAAAATGAAATAAAGATAATGAAAAACGTACAGTTGACACATAGCAATCAGAATATGTTCCTCTGCAAATGCTGATCAATGTTATTTCAAACTAAAAAAACAACTCCTGTATTAAATTTCTCAAGTAACCTGTATCGGTAATGGTTTTATGCATAACGATTTCCATCAACTGACAGTAGTTCACGCGTCAAAAGCCAATGAAAAAATTTGTATCTAGACTGTCTTCTCGTGTGGGTCACAGACCCATTGAGAAAATGCGTGAAGAGGAAGAGGAAGAGGAAGAGGAAGAGGAGAAAGACACAGGAAGAGCAAAACAGGATCTGAGCGTTTGCAGAGTCGTCGTGAGAGTTGCTATCTGCTGCCGAGCAGTTTTCAAGAAGGATGGACAGTTTACACTTCGCCTAGACTGACGGTTCGCTCTTCCTTTGGAGCTTCGGTTGATAGGCTCTTAAAAGCTACTCGCCCTCAAATATTTACCAGGTGTTCGAGGCAATACTCTTTTAGCTGAACATTGGATTCTTACCGTCAGACCTTTCTAAATATCTCCTTTTTACTATATATTGGCTGCCTTTGTTACCCTCCGGTGGCTCTGACTTCGTTTATTTTGGAAGGATCCGACGACGAAAATGGAACAAATTCTAAGTTTTTTTTTCTCTCTCGTGAAATTGAAAGGCACTATGGTTATACAGTTCAGTGAAATGTACTAGAGGATCTTGGGATTTCAGTGAAATCTGTTTATCTGTTAAAGTGGGCCATATTCTGAGATGTGCTTATTTCTAAGGTCCTAAGACTTCGATAAGAAATCTTGCGTTTTCTGAGTGATATTGCTACAAAACCCGAAACCAGGAAAATATTCATTCATATTTCATAGTTCTTATGAAAGCTATTTACGATGATATTTCATTCTTATCAAGTCCGATGTAAGTAAGCATTGCATATCACAGTGCATTGATTGTTTATTTCACCGGTGAAATGCAAGGTACCGATAAAAATGACGATATTGGTTTAGATGAACATACTTGCATTTACAGGTGACTCCTAAGTTGCTCTAAATAAACATAAACCTTCTCTTGAATTTCACTTCAAGGTTATTGTCTGCTGCTTTATCCAGCGAGACATTTATCTTGTAGTAAGTGACGAGGATTAATTTCCGCTGCCTTTTCTAACTGCTGTGTGTATTTCTACAAACAACTAGGGAGCCGAGGCAACAAGGAAATTTACCCAATATGGAATGATCCAATCACAGAAATACAGGACAGAGGTTTAGTATGTGTTCGAATTCGAACACTGACTTACCTGGAGACAGATCGTATCATGGATGCAAGCGCCTCAGTGGCGTAGTCGATATGGTGTTGGCGTGCCACCTCGGTGGCCACGAGTTCGATTCTCGGTCATTCCATTGAGGAGCGGTGAGAGATGTGTATTCTGAATATTCGGAAGTCACGATAAGCCGTTGGTCCCGTTGCTGAATAACCACCAGTTCCATGCAACGTAAAAACACCATACAAACAAGGTATCATGGATGCATGCTTCTCTAAATGTCTGAATAGAACACTACTTAACACAAACACAATCTGTTTGTTTCTTGACTGTAACTGATTCACTTAAGGTAGATTCTTGGGTGAGCTCTATTCTCCCGAGACGTTAGTTTAACGGCCGCTGATTGGCTGGGAACTGCCTACCTCCTGGTACCAGCCAATCAGCGGCCGCCATACAAACGTCTCGTGTAAATAGGGCTCATCCAAGAATCTATCTTAAGTGAACCAGCTATAGTTATGCATTTAATTTGATGAATTTCATTTTTTTATTTATATGTGTTGTAACACGGCTGCTTTTAATGCATATGCTCTTAGTTGTCCCAGTCCGTGGAAAGACAAGCGAAAGAAAAGGGTAAAGAAAAAGAAAGGAATTTGACCTAGAAGGAAACGATAGACTCCGCTCTTAAAGGGTGGAACGCTTTAAGATTCAGGGAAAACAGAAGCAACAAGAGAATGTCAAAGCATCATGACAGTCTGAAAGAGAAAAATAAATCGATGTCAAAAGGGGAAGGAGGAGGATGGGGGTGGCGGGTGGAGGGTAGACTCGGCGAGGCTCATTTCTTTATATCCTTGAAAAACCTGACCTTATGAAAACCGCTGTCAGTTCGTGGAAGCAAATGTGTATTAACAGCTGTTCGATCTTCCTCGCTGCCTTGAAATCGGATTATTGCGTCGATCTAGGTGAATTTTAAAGAATTTCTCCTGCCGGAGCAGATACTTGTAAGAGATAATAAAGGAAGTATGCGTTCATATACAAATATGTATATATACGTACATATATAATTGTTATATATATATATATATATATATATATATATATATATATATATATATATATATATATATATATATATATATATATGAAATAAATTCTTCTGTTAAAGCAGGATACGTATCAAGTATAAAAGGCCAATTAAAACTGTGCCATTTTAATGGGTGGGCCATTTATACTTGATATATATATATATATATATATATATATATATATATATATATATATATGTATGTGTGTGTGTGTGTGTGTGTGTGTGTGTGTGTGTACACAGCAAGCATACCTGAAAAAAACTTGGTATGAAAGTTAATTTGCAGAGAGAGAGAGAGAGAGAGAGAGAAAGAGAGAGAGCAACATACCTGGGCGCAATGTTTTAAGACGACAGAAGAGTCGTAAGAGTGTGTGTTAAGAACGACATCTGGAGAGTTCAAAGGCAGATTTAACCCTTTTCCTTCTCTAAACACTAATTGCAAGACAGAGGAGGCGTGTGATCTCTCCCATAGAGCCCCTGAGGTAAATATTTAAGAACAGCCTTCGAACTCAGAGCCCGGCGGCTTGGCGCTAAGAGATGGCGGCAAAAACACGGAGAAGAAGAAGAAGACGCTCGTGAAAATCTTTGGGTCGGCTCCTCCCTTCCTCTCTCTCTCTCTACGCTCAGCCCTTCGTCCTTCCACTTGGCTTCTCTCTCTCTCTCTCTCTCTCTCTCTCTCTCGCTCATCCGCTCTCTCTCTCTCTCTGGATGAGGATGATGTTAAGGTGGAGAGAAGGTCTTCTTGTCAATCTGTTTACTTTGGCTGCAGCGAGATTGTTTCGTATCTATGTCCTTAGTGTTCGCTCTCCGTTTTTCCCTTACGATGATTAATTGCCGGGTGCATTTACTCTCGCAGAGAAACTTGAGATATGTTTATGTTTAGCACTGATTGCCTTTGAGTTCTTGATGTGTCAGTGTCCGCAAAAAAAAAAAAAAAAAAAAAAAAAAAAACTTTCATTTTCTCTCGAATGGTCGACAAATTTCAGCATAATATCCAGAGAGCATTACTTGGTCCTTAACTCTCTCTCTCTCTCTCTCTCTCGTAGGCTTCGTAGTGTAAACGGAAGCACAAGCCCTTTACTATAAGAAAAATTATAGTTAAAGATCCCGGGTTCGACTTGTGAGTGAGGTCTCAGTGGTCTGGGCGCTCAGTCAACTGTGGTTAATTGCAGTTGGCAATGGAGTGAGGCAGAGATGATAGATGAGTCAATCATTAAATCATCTCGGTTGCTCTCTCTCTCTCTCTCTCTCTCTCTCTCCTCTCTCTCTCTCTCTCTCTTTCAGGAAACAGCTCCCAGATTCTTGTTCTTTGCTTCTCTTTTCCTTATTTATTTTCGTATAGTATAAACATCAACTTGCATTTTAGTACTAGTTTTCTACTTTTATCTCGAATATAGTATTAACACTTTCTCAAATGCTGAAAAAAAACTTCTTGTACTTTCTTTCTCTTTCAGTTCTACTGACAATTTGCCGATTAACTCTTAATCTGATATTTATGTTCGTATAATTGTCCAGGGTTTTAAATCTCCACAGACTGACAGAATTAACATTTTTAGCTTGATTTTTTAATAAACGTGACAGTAGGTTGACCATCCTAGCGAGATGAATTTTAAGAGCTGTTTCTCGTGGAAAAAGAAAACAAGGCGTGATCCGACCTCCAGCTTACTCGAGGCGCGTGCTAAAATCTGCATTCAAATAGAGCACTGTTTCACCCACGAAAATTAAAATGAATACGCTATATTTTATTAGAAATAATTTTTCTCTACTGTTTAACATGCTCATCATTTATTTTTTTTACACTTTCATTCTAATAAATAAATCATAAATAGCTTACCTGTTTCAGTCCTCTTAAGGCTTTTCATTATGGCTTTCCTAACCCCCAATAACAACAAAGGATGTAGTTTGTAGGCTTACTCCCCGAGTAATCGGAAAGTGTCTCGTGTAACAACCCCCTAGAATGGTGCCTTGTAAATCTCTGTTCCCCAACAAAATGTGATCTTTTTTTTATTAGTAATGGTCTTATAGCCCCCCTTGTTATTCTCTCAAAAGTGTTACTTTTAATAGTTTCCTTTCTGTAATGGTATTTGCCCTCCTTTAAAGGTCATTCTTAACCATAATTCATTTTTGCGTAAGACTATTATTCCTTATTTCAGTAATTTAGGAGGGAAATATGACTGAACACTGGTTCAAGACTCACAATACCATAACGACAATAGTCTTAGTTGATAATCATTTCTAAGATTTTATGCACAGATAAATAAGAATCATTATTGCGTGACTACGTTTTTTATAAATGCTGTCGTGTTGGATCAAATCAAATGCGTTATAATACTTTTCTAAGCTAGGAGTCCATGTGCAGCCTTCTTGGAATTAAAATTATCATGCAAGTACGCTCTCCTTAGAGGCATTGCCATTAGGAAGCAGGTAGTGTCTCTTAACTTTTAGGTTTAAGGTCGCAAAGCCGTTTCAGAGTGGTCTAACTAGCATGCAGTTTTATCTTTTTATCTATTTATTTTTTTTAATTTTTATATTTGTCCTTAAGTTGGTAAGATGTACTGTTTGTATTTAAATAATCCGAGTACTCACAAACACTCAATCGCACTTCTCACTTTCTTCTGGTTCAAACATTTCTTAAATTTAGGAAAATACCGTGAAAAAACAAAATTTATTTTGTTCTAATCCCAACAAACCAGAAAACACCCATCTTCGTCATTCCCATGTTCGTATCTGTATATTCTAAATGAAAGCGTTTTTGCTACTGCAGTAACCTTCTCTCTCTCTCTCTCTCTCTCTCTCTCTACCCTTTCCTTTCCCACGAAATCACCGCGCAAGTAAATGAAGTGAAAACAGAACACCATTAAATCAGAGGGAGAACAAAAATGACCGACAATGACTTTCTGGATGACGTGAATGAGATCACCTCCATCCCATTGTCTCCTTCCAATCATTAGCTATTCATAGGGCGCGTGCCTAACCCACCGGTACCTGGGCAATGGCGCGTGTTTGCATTAGGGGGACCCGAAGACAGACGGATCCACCGATACAATTCTCCCTTTTTCACACATTTCCTTTTACTTTGCCTTTATTTTCCCTCCGTTTTCCTTTCCTCGCGCATGACCGTCTTCCTTTTTTTCATTCTAGTCCCCTCCATTCTTTTGTTTCTCATTATCCTCTCAAAATGTGCCTGGCGTCATACCGCCCTAAAATACGCCTCGTAAATGGACCATCAGACGCCGCTTTACCGAGGGATCGGATGAGGGTCTCCCAGAGATCATCGAATTACCTGTACATCGCATATATATAACCCACTAAAGTAATTTGTATTACTTCTGCGTCCCTCTTTTTACGATGGCCATTACGCCGGCACCTCATCGAATGGCCAAGGCCTCGACTGTGACGTCAAAAGTGGCTGACCAACAGAAACCGAGGGCTTCGAGCGACACCGTCCTCGAGGAGCGTCTGATTGGTCCGTTCGAACTGTCCCGGAGCGACGGTCATTGGTGGAGAGCCATCGATTTTCGCGCGCGCGGGGTGTCGGTCGTGTGATTGAATTAGAATTAGTTGCGTGTGCCACCCAATTCACCTCTCCCGTAAACACGATCGATCGGCGGCCGGATGTCGTGAGAGGGATCGATCGATAAGCTATAGAAACGTTAACAAGGCCAATTTATCGCCGATGATACGCAGTCAGGTGATAAAGCGATGGGGTCGTGAGATCCGTCGATAGTGGCCAGGAGAGGTCGTCTTATTCAGGGCCATTTCCTCCCGCTCTTGGGAAAACCGTTAAATGACTCCTATTTTTTTCTCATCTCTGGGTGCTTTTGGGGACAGGCCTTGGGTGGGGGAAGGGGAGGGGAGGGAAAGCGAGGGCCTACAGCACGAAAGATAGATACTGTTGCATTCACGAAAGGTGTCACATGCAGCAGTCAGTTCGAGCGTCAATGATTACATTTGGATGATTGCTTTTAATGGTATCCATAAGTTTTTTTTATATAGATTTCCTTTTATAAAGAATGGGATTCTGTTGATTGCTGCGCATTCTCGATGTGTTATCTACTTGTCCCTATCAGTTATTAAGGGAAAATTTGACAAAGTACTGGAAATATCCTCTAACATTTACCAAAATTACTTTTCTTAGTTCAACGGCATCTATGAAAGTATGGTTTGGCAAGTATATGCTGTTCAATGAATAAGAAAATGAATAGGCTATTACAGTACTTGTGTACGCATTAAATTATATTGTAGAATACCATCAATAGTCTATCTGAAGGATGTAAGAGTTGGGAACTTCCAAACGTCAACCAAAGAATATGAAATTTGAATAACAGATGAAATAGCTATAAAGTATCCAAGTGGGTATACTTTCTGTATTCAATAAAAACTCAGGTCATTCTTGACGCATTGCAATTTTTGAAAAGCCACGCCTACGACTATTGTCTTTTCTTTTAGAGTAACGACACCGCGAAGAGTAAAGCAGACGAGATCTAGTTCTGGCAAAAAAAAAAAAATAAATAAATAAATAAATAGAAAATAAACAAAATAAAAAAGTAAAAAACAAAAATATGTAATTCTTGTGTACTCGCACACACACACACACACACACACACACACACACACACACACACACACACACACATATATATATATATATATATATATATATATATATATATATATATATATATATATATATATATATATATATATATATATATATATATATATATGTGTGTGTGTGTGTCTGTGTGTGTGTGTGTGTCTATGCTACTAGGAAACCCTTCCATCAAGATGAAGCTAAGTCACAGAAGTTTTGAAAGAGAGAAAGAAGAGCGTCTCGTGCTTCGAGAAGTGACTGTCAAGAAGCGTCATCAGACCGAAGTTTGTGATCCCCGGATGGCGTCTGTAATTATTCTTTCCGCATTTCCACCGAACCGGAACTATCCGAGAGTGATCTGTTAAATGCTCGTTGAAAGCCTCAGCATGCAACTGCTCCGTAAGATTCCGCTAATCGGATTCAGTTCCCTCGTTCAGGTGATATTGTTCTTCGCTTGCACTCTTTTTGTCAGTTTGTTTTGTGAGAATGTAAACATTTGGTTTATATTTGTGTCGTTTCTTAATTGATTGAAACTGGATATAGAATGTAGGCCAAAGGCCAAGCGCTGGGACCTATGAGTCCATTCAGCGCTGAATTGAAACTGGCAGTAAAAGGGTTGATAAGTGTAACGGGAGGCGGTGAAAAATAAGATGGAAGAAAGAGAATATGAAAGGAGGTAAAGTAAAAGGAACTTAAGGGGTTGGAGCTAGGGGCCGAGGGCACGCTGCAAAGAACCTTCAGTAATGCCTACAGTGCACCGCATGAGGTGCACTGACGACACTAACCGGCTACGAGAATCGTTTCTTAATGAACATCTTTGTAATAAAAAATTAACATCTTTATAAAAAAACAGTTAACATTGTCAGAAACGTCTGAACCTTTAGAAAATCAATTTTATTTCATGATCAAACCTAAAAAGGGGCTTTAAGGAATTTTGACAGCAAGCGGTCTAAAAATAACAGTAATGCATCAGTACATATAAAATGGTAAAACAAGCAGATATATATAAAAAAAGACAACCTCCCTTCACAAACTGTTATCGTATCTATGCGTACCTGTATATGTGTGTATGCATAATCTTAAGTATACGTAATTTCTTGTATTTCCTGCGTAATTTACCACCTTTTAAGCTACAATTCAAAAACAAAAAATAAAAGAAGCAGAAAGGAGAGACCTTCATGTCGGAGCCAACTGCCGTGCGTGCATGAAGAGGGAGTCCAGTGACACCCGGCCGGTAGGATGATTTTATGACTGAAGGCGAATTGTAAATGATAGAGTAGTAAATGACTCGATTATCTGACTGTTATGAAATTGCAGTTCTCGTTCTAATTACACATATCGTAAAACTCCCAAAAGGTCCAGGGGGATGGTGGTGATGGTTGATACCCAGCAGGTAAAAGTTGGTCGATGGCTGCGCGCAATTGGAAGGGAGCTGAATTCGGACAAAAGCAGAGTCGCGAATTAGAATTTCTTTAATCGCATTCTTTACTTTTTGTCGTATTCTGATAATTGCCTGGAGGAGATGTGTTGGGCGCTAAGCATAAGGCAATTCTGACTTTTAGCTGAGACACGCGACGGACGGGAAAAACAGACCTGTTCCCCTGTCCAAAGACGTTTAGATTTTTACACACTGGAAACAGAATTCTGCGAAAATTCCTGAGGTAGAATTGCCGTATTTTAGTATGTCAATGTTTCTTTTATTATTATTAAGTTATCATACTCGTCTCAAGTGAGCTTATTCAAGTATAAACTTTGTAATTCAGATTGAAAGCGCATATTTCCTACTACAAAATCAAACATTGCAATAACTAGTAACAAAAGGAACGGAAGGGTGAATGAATTATATCTATCCAGGTAATAAAATTTGCGATCAAAATTGAAAAAGCTACATACACTCAAAATAATGCACTCACACTTGCACACAGAGACATATATGCATTCATACATACATACATTATATATATATATTTATATATACTATATATATATATATATATATATATATATATATAGATTTATATATATATGTATATATAAATATATATTATAATTTCAAGCGAAAATATGATTATCAGCATTGTTTGGGTACATTTTTTGTATTGTCATGTACCTACTTTGATTATCGGGCCTAGGCTGAAATAAAGGATATTATCATTATTATTATTATTGTTATTATTATAAGAATTATTATTGATTTTATTATTTGACCAAAATTAAATTTTATTTATAGCCGGTTAGTTATTTGTTCCCAGCCAATCTCCAAACGGCAATACCGATTCTAAAGATTTCGGCCACGAAAGAGAGGAGGAAGAAAGACAAAAAGGGAAAAAAAAAAAATTCCTAAAATTTAACCCTGTGGAAGGTTCATAAGCTTCCCGCTGGAGAGACAAATTGACAGGGAGTGAAAAGTAAAGAATAAGCGGGCAGGTAAACACTGAGTCAATAACAAAGGACCTACCAGAAGCTGCCTCGCTGGGCTTCCGAGAGGGAGAGACCGAATAGGAAAAGGAAAAGGAAATGCATTTTCACTGATATATATATTAATGTGAGCGAAATATATAAATGATATATATATATATATATATATATATATATATATATATATATATATATATATAGTATATATATATATATATATATGTATGTATATAATAAAATCCATAGTAGAAAGGTGAAGTGAATCTATGGACTTGGAACAAGTACTTTCGTAGATTATTCTACATTTCCATTGTGAACTTGATAATGTAGATAAACTACGAAAGTACATGTTCCAAGTCCTCAGTTTCAATCACCTTTCTACCGTGGATTTAAGTGTATTTCTCAAAGCACGTATTCCTTCGTGCTACATTAGATATATATATATACATACATATATATATATATTATATATCTATATATAGATATATATATATAATATATATATATACTATGTGATGTGTGTGCATGTATAAATGATACGTATATTCATAAGTATCCGCACATTTTGGGAAAATAAAAAAATGTCACTGTATATGTGACGCTTGATGAGAAAGACGTAGTCGCAAGCCTTCAACCATAGGCTCTCATATATATATATATATATATATAATATATATATATATATATATATATATATATATATATATATATATATATATATATATAAGAGATGAGCTGTGACAGATACCACAATTTTTCATAGAGATTAATCCCCTTTCTCTTCCCCCCTCCCCGACTTTCCCCCGACAATTTGGAGGTGATTAGTCATAATATTATGCCATAGATGCCGGCCGAAAAAGAAAAAAAAAAGAGTCCAATCGCTACGAATGGGTGTACCTTCCAACATTCCGGTTTCTATTTCTTTTAAAAAATTACAGAAGAATATTATTCTGTTCAAAATATGCTTATATATATAAACAGTTTTATATTTGGTATAATTATTTATCAATTAAGTATGAATTAGCTATTTGTAGTTAATTCACTCTGAGCTTGAAACA
>NC_061109.1:115607803-115622803 GCF_015104395.2 Macrobrachium nipponense
AGTGGCTAATCCTCTTCTTTCGCAAAGTTGTAAGAAGAGCGGCTTTTGCCCCTTTTTCTCCTACGCCCTTATCCTCTCGGGACGCCGTAATGCCACATGCTAATTCACTGTGATTCGTATAACGTCGTAATTTACCTTACGGCCGTAAGAAAGGAGCGGGGGATTAGCCCGAGTCAAATCAAGCCGAGCTATAAAACGCTGCGGAATAGGCAATGTCTGAAAGCCACTCTTCAGGATGTGAAAGGCTGCATGTTTGCCCAGACGTGGAAAATCAGCTTAGGGATCACGTTATGTCTTGTGCAAATAGTATATTATCTTTAACCCCGTAAGTCTGTCATATGCTAATTCGGGTAATTTGCCCTGAGTGATTTTTTTTCTTATACTTTTTTTTTCTCTCTCCGGGAACCGTAATTGAGATGCAAGTACGACCCCGCCGAGCGAATGCGTCGTGACGTACGTCATTTCCAGCGCTCCGACGGGACTTTTATGGGACGGATTTGACGATTTTTATCGTTGATATGATGAATTATGACTCGGGGATTGTCTCATTTACGCCATTCCGGTGAGTTATCGTCGTTCTCTCCAAGCATTCTTGAGCGACTTTGTGCCATTCCCACGTGTGCCACATTCCCGATTCCCGGCAAAGCTTTCAGATACCGGAATTTCAGTCCTCGGTAAGTGATGGGTAATGTCCCCAGAAAACTGACTCTCGACCCCTGTAGATTTCCTCAAGTTATTCAAGCCTATTTTCAGCTCTCCCAAATAAAATTTTGTTTTGGATATTACGTTGATTATTCTTAGTGCCCCGGAGCATGTAGCGGAACTGCGTATGATTCCAGGGCATGCCCTTCAGTGTTGTCTACAATGGGGTCCGCGCACCCCTTGGGGTACGCAACATAGATCATGAGGGTACGTGAACAAACAAGGAACACACACACACACACACACACACAACAGAAACATCCCATCAGTGAACATCAGCCTCACATCTCACATTAAGTTGTGTAAGTAATTTTCAAGCATTTTGTTATTAAATCATCATTTTTATTTGTGTAATAAATTTGAATTTATTGACCAACACTCCTATAATGCAGTCTTTTCATAATTAATATACTATTTGCATGATTATCCTAGATAAAACTGAGTTTGGTCAGCCATGGTGGGCGATGGGGGCGGGGGTACGTAACAGTAGGAGAAGGTAATAAAGGGTACAAAAGGCGAAAATGTTTGGACAACACTGTACCTAGGGAATGTGGAACCACTGAGTATGGAATTCGTTTTATGCCTGGTCATACATATATGTGTATGTAATATGAAGCATCGCCATTTTCAGTAAGATAAACATGAAAGCTTTTGCGATATATAAACCTTCAGAAAACTGAATTTCAGCCAATCAAAGGTAAAATTCTTTGAAAATCAGTTTAGTTGATTAAAAAAGAAAATGTGTCAAACACTTCCCGTCATTTATTGTATCATACACCGATGAGAAGTCACTTAACATAACCTCATTTTTCTTATCTAACATAACAAAGGCAAACAGTCCAATGCAATTTTTCGTGTTCTGTGTGTCACATTTTGTTTACAGTATTTTCAAAATTACGAGGACTTTTTGTAATTTTATACCAAAATAAGCTAACTGCGTGCAATTACTCGTTGCAAAGAATCATTGAAAATCGGTTAATTTGATGGGCTCAGTTTTCTCAATGAATTTTTATTAATTTTTTTTTACTCATTTTGTTCGGCAATAAGAAGATGGGTATTATAGCGATTCAAGATTATCCACCTTTCTGTTTCGTAATCTTTGGAGAATAAGATTTATTGAGTAGACCTCACCATGATATTCGAAGTTCATGATCTTTGTGTTTTAGATTTATTCGTTAATATTTATTTTTTTCTACTAAGTAATTAATTAAACAGAGCTCACAAATAAAGATAAAGATAAACTTACTTTTGGAGTCAGCGGTCGCTCTGACTCTGCCAATGAGTTTCTAGATAAAAAGCAACGGATAGCAGGAATAATCATTCTATTCAGAGACCCGTGACAATACTCAATCTCTCCATTTGGAAGGGTCATACAGTGTGCCATTAATGCCTTTAGGGTAGTCTGTTCTTATGCCCTGTGAACCCCATGGATCCTCTGCTGGGTATGGCACTGTCACAGGGCGAACATACCTAAGAAGAATTTGTCGAGGCCTTTTGCACCCCTGGGGTTACCACTGGGATTGACTTAACTGTATATTTGGTCATACGAAACTAGTCCTCTTTAGGGCCAGGCTTCTTATTTCAGAAGATCGTAACATGGATGGATATCTAGAATCCAAGTGCACCAACTTCCAAAAAAAAAAAAAGAAAAAAAAAAAGAAAAAAAAAAAGAGTGGTGCCCTTTTTCTTTCATAATGTTACCCTTGCGATGTTTCCGGAAATGTAATATAAAATTTCGAATTTTGGTGGTGGTTTAGAAGTGAAGGGTTTAAGTTTACCAAAACCTGGATTTTTATTTATTTCTAACTCTCAATGAGTTTCATCAAGGTCACTTTGATGAAGAAATAGACGCGGCAGCCTTTTGGAAAAAGAAAAAAACATTCAATATTTGAAATATATCGCTGTCCAATCTTGCCTCTGTCTCTCTCGCAAAAAAAGAAAAAAAGAAACAGCGAGAATGATTATGAAATGCCTGACATGTAATATAGGAAGGAATAAAACATATCCATAAATAAGAGGAGAAACGACTACTGTCGTATTCTCTCGGCAGTTACGTATGACCTACTTCCCGAAACAGCGCTCGTTTCTACGACTTGCTGCACAGACAAGATTCGGCTTCTTGGTGTTATGGCGCCAAGTCATGCGACTTCCGTTGATCACATCGCCTTAGTTATTCTTATTCGCAAAATGCTGTACATTACAAGAGGAATGCTCTTTCTTCTTCTTCTTCTTTTTAGGGAGGGCCGTAACTGCGTCATAACTAAGGCTCGCTTACGGTTTGCCTCATCCTGCAAAAACACGATCGGTTCTCAATCTTTTTTTGCCAAAAGAATTGCCTGCATGAATGATTGATGAATATTCCATGAAGATTGTAAACTGGGTAATAACACCTTCCCCCCACCCCCCTCCCCTCCCAGAAAATGGTTATTTTTAGGACCTTTAAGGGAAGTAATCGTCATATGAAAAGTAGCACTTCAATACTTTCCATGAAATACCAGTAAATTTTATTTATCTGTTTGCTGGAAAGTCTGAAATATGAGGTACATATTTTGGTGACCGGTAATAAAGTCATAATTTTGGGTAGGAAAAAAGGTAACAGGAAAAAAAGTAGGATTCACAATATTTCTGAATAGCATTCGGTTTTCTCCCCATTAGCAATATAAGCTTTTTCACTTAACGGGGGTCGGTTACATATATGACCCAAAGCAAGAGTCAGCGCCAAATCACTCCTCTTTGCAGAAATGTCATTTCCAACTCTATACGGCATTTTTCGAAAAATTATACGAGTTTTTATATTTTTTTTATATGATTTCAAACATCTTTCTTCCACTATAACTACGTCTTCATGTGCTTTTTTTTTTTTTCGAAGATATCATCAGCCCAACTGATCAGACGAGAAGGCGGCATGAAAAATGAAAAGGCTGTCTGTTCAAAAGAGGAGAAAGATGAAGAAGTGAAACGAGAGAGAGGAAAAAATAAGGAAAAGGGAGAAGCCTGAGTGGTGGGCCACTCAAGGTAGGGGAGTGGGGCATGATTGGTCTTTTGGGGGAGGGGGTGGAGTGGCTGAGTCTAGGTTGTGCTCCTTGAGGTAAGGCGTGGAAGTTTGATTGGTCAGCAAAGAATTAGCCTCATTATCCTCTTTGCCAATTCGAGCCCATTCAGGAGAGAAAATTGTTGTTCGCGCGTTTAGGGGGAGAGGAACAGAATTATAAGCCTCTCTCTCTCTCTCTCTCCTCTCTCTCTCTCTCTCTCTCTCTCTCTCTTTCTCTCTGTCTCTCTCTCTCTCTCTCTGTTCGTATATCCATTGGACGTTATGAGTGATACTTCTTTATAAAGGGTTTCATTTCAAAATCAACTGATTTTGTTGTAATTTTCTCGTATTTTGTATTGTCTTGGTTTATTCATAAGCAAAGATATCCAGGTAAAGTTTTATAGTTGACTTTTATTGAATTCGTTTACCACTTGGTTGCCAGTTGTCTGCACGCGCAAACACAAGGAAAAATGAAACAGATGGTATGGCCCTGACTAGTTTCGTATATTCATTACCATCTATGTATCAACAATAGGCCATTTGTTAACAAGAACTGGCTCTAGAACGCTTAAAATAACGGCCACTGGCCCATTCAATTTTCAACGGCTGAATTCTGGATGAACCCCGTATTTATAATACTTTCCAACAGAAGTCTCATCAGTAGTTTGTTGAATCTGTGTATCATATCATTCACCGTATCTTGCACGCAGTCTTATTTTTCCTGTATATTAAGGCCCGCCCTTTCCAATACTGCCTTCACACATCCATACAGCTTTGTCTAGGTCTTCCTCTTCTTATCCTGCCTAATACTTCTGAATTATATAATTTTTCCTCAAACCTTTCGTTCTAAACACTCTTATTCATTCTTTCTCTCAAGTTAAACTTTTTACTATTTCTTCTAAGCATTTCGACATTCTCACCCGTGTTGTTATTGTAAAACAGTTCGCTAAAAGAAAAAAAAATCCAAATGCCTTCAACCTTTCTCCTTTCAGGTGCGTTCAGCATCCATAATTCACTTCCATACATGTAGTGGGGCTGGGCCAACAATCCTTACTTATGTTACCGCCTTGGGTTACACAGACAATGTATACATCTCTACTAAATCTCTGGTACACTTCCCAGTACCTCTCTTTTCGCCTATTCTGTAATTCAGTTCTTCTCTCATCTAACCATCATCCCTTATACTTATTTTCTAATACCTTTACAAACCAACTACTTCCATTCTTCCTCCCGCTATATAAACATTCTTAGTCCCAACCTCCTGGTTTCCCTTCACCCTCATAACCTTGCTTTCTTACTTTGTTCTCAACTTTATGTTCTTGCAAGCACTTTTCAGCCCCTCTATTAGTCCTTGCAGTTCTTTTCAAGATCCTAGTCAGTACTGCAATAAGTCATTCCTTTCAGTGACTCAATTGTTTAACAAATAATTAAGCATCTACGTCTAATTCATTTTCTTCAGCTCTGATTTCTCCCAAAGTTACATATTAAACAGCCATCTCTAAACACCAATTCACAATAAATCAGTCGTACTTTACAACACTTCGTTTCCATTATGAAAACTTTTAATTATTCAACAGGTTACTTTCTGTATCAAACATTCTTCCCTTCCTCCACAGCACCTCTCTATTGATACTATCTTCAGCTTTTTCTAGGTCTAGAGGTGCTATGTACAACTTTCTCCATTAATTTTCAAACTTCTCACAACTTTTTCATAACAAAACTTGGTCTGCACCCTCTTTCTTGTCTAAACCCACACTGTTCTTCTCATCCTAATTCCTTTGTCGTCTACAATACCGTCAAAAAGATAATCTCGTATACTTCCTCAGATGCACTTAGTATAATCATTCCCTTATTATTCTTACTGTCACCTAGAACGGCTTTAGTTTCATACAACAGATCAATAATTATTCTCACCCACAGCATGAGAACCTTTCCTCGTCCTCTAATACCCTACTAAATGTGGACAACTACCCCGTCACACAATCTACCACTGCACTGCGGCGTCTGTTTTGTAATCCCACCAGCTCCAGATCTGTATATATATTATATATACATGTATAAATGTATATATGCATGTATGTATGTATGTATGTATGTATGTATATGTGTGTGTTTGTGTTTGCATGTACATTCATCGAAGCATAAGGAAGAATTTCGTTCTGTAAATATGAGTTCCTGCGACGGGCGAGTGCTATCAAGAAATCTCTTTGTTAAAGAATGCCGCCTTTGGGTGTTAGGAAGAGTCCTTGTGAGACAATGATAGATGATCTGTATACTCACGGGAAGGTACAATGACTGACATCAGACCTTTACCAGGAAATGTGAAAAACAGAAAGGAGAAGCAGCCGCAGTGATGACAGTTCTTTTTTCTCACAGTCCACTTTTCCCATATCCTTTCCGCTCTCGTTAAATGCTTCGCACGTCGATGTAATTCTAATCTTAGACCGATCCTTGTTCTATGCACCCCTCTCTCACACCCCTAGGCATTGTGTCTGAGACTTCCCTGTGCTCCTCTACCCAACCATACCCCAACCCATCTCCTCCTCCCCTCTTCCTCATCTGAGCCATCCGCCCCCACTCCCCTCGTACATATCAGCGGGTGGCGAATGGATTTGGCGCTGTGATGAGTGATTTTGAATGAGTGTTGATTGAGTGAACAAACACTTGAGTGATCCTTGCGCTTCGTTGCTTCTGTCTGATAATTCCTCCGAGGCAAAGCTGCTGCTATGGCACATCGACGTCTATCGTTCATTTTTTGACGTTTACGCTTTTGCGAATTTTTATGGTTGATAAGAGGACCGAAATTTCCTTGGTTTCTCGCCCATTTGGATATCATCTTTCGTCATTGAAGCGTCTACAGCTGACGTAGGAAATGAAAATGTATATTTTCATTTTTTACCTAAGGTTGCCTGATAAAATCACAAAATACTTGTTGATCAGACTTATGTATAAAAGTAACTTTGCTTAAAGTCGTACTTGGAAAGGAAAGGAATTTTTTTTTTTTTTAGAACATGCAGTATCTCTTTATCCCCAGCAATGATAACAATAGCTATGTTTCTCTGAAAATTAATATTCATACTTTTGGTGAATTTGCAACTGACAAAAAGATCTTATACGTTCTTTTATTAATTGCATGTTTTTAAGAGGAAGTTGATTCCATTGACATCTTTCAATAGGCTAGCAGTAACGTACAGTTGAAGGTGATTAGTATTTAGCTTCCAGACACACACACACACATATATATATAGTATATGTATATATATGTATATATATATAGTATATATCAACAAAAATAAACTTAATATAAAAATGACATTACCTTGGGAATAAGATATATATATATATATATATATATATATATATATATATATATATATATATATATATATAAAAAAATATATATATATGATTGTTGACTTTTGAGTCATTATTTCCATCAATTATTTTCAATAATAATTTATCATACCTCTATTTTCTTGACCCAGTTTTATCTTAATTTTACATACATTTAGTATTCCATTTATGTTCATCAACCTGAGGCCATTTTTGGCTTGATTCAGTGATTGTGGGATCCTGTTTAAGTATGACATTAACGAACATGATAATTTCCCTTTCTGTCATGACAGTCCTTCCTAGAGTTACTGTTTTACTCTACTTATTTACTCTACTTAGATTTTATTGCATTTACTTGAAGCAAAGTGTATCTGAGTTGTGTGCTGTTGATACTCAGTTGAAAATACATCTGTACTACTGTTAGTATAAAGAATATGATTTGCAACTTCTAATAGATTACTTTTGAATATTGGAGGACGTAAGAGTATTTCCTTGGTGAAAATCTTGTGTTGGTCTAAGTTTCACTCATGGCTTCACCATATGACAGACTCTTTGGCATTATCTCAGGAATCTAACGCAGCTTTAATGAGTGAATATGAATAGTCAGGGGTTATAAACAAGATCTGCAGAGTGATTATGCTAGCATTTGATTCAGTATTCACATTCGTAACTTGCAGTAGCATCACTGTCGGGGATTAGTAAGCTGGTGGGCGAGTTTGGGGACAGGGAAAGTGGGGACAATCATCGCCATCTTGAATGGCGTTGGGACAATGCTTGGAGGAACAGTACGTGTACTTTGGATGTAAGTGAAGAGAGTGGAACTGGTTTGGTTGTGGGTTGGTGGAAAAGTAAGCTGTGGAGTGCGTGATGATTCAAGCTGTGATGGAGAGTGAAACCCTATACCTGAACCAAAGTGGTCCTGGACAGTTCGATATTGTGGTTATCGCAGTAAGTTCGAGTGGATGCTTACTTCTTGATACCAGGGTTCAGAAATGCATATTATTCTATGATTTTTTTTATTTTTATTTTGAATAAAATCGATGGGTTTATAATGAAATTTCAGTATCAATAATCGCATGTATGGAAAAAATGTCTTGGTGACTTGGTTAAGAAAACACAGTAGTAAAGACATATTTTGTCAAAGTAATAAAACCTTATAAGGAAGTACGTTGAAATCCTTTTTCTGTAACATAATCAAAATACTTTCAAACTATAACTTAATACGTGATGCAAAGATAGTGAATATGCAGACATGTTAATGTTACGACTCATGAGTGCATTATCGGCTATCGCATCCTGTAGGTTGTTTAGAACTTTATTTTCTCTCACAGTTTCATTCCATTGAATGATTCATTATTTTTTCAAATATTGACCATTTATTTGCAGGCAAATTATTATATATTCAGTCAACAGTCATGTACATTACCCACATTAACCTGATACATATAAACGACATTTGTAGTACATTACCTATTTCCAAGTAGGTAGTACTGTTTATTATGTACAGAATTACGGGATATATATATATATATATATATATATATATATATATATATATATATATATATATATATATATATATATGAAGCTACAAATGTCCTATAATATCCAATTCGCTCTACCACGGAATTAACATATTTTTATACATGTTAACCGCGAAGGAGAATTAGTTGATAATAATTTCGTCCTATATGCATATACGTATATATATATATATATATATATATATATATATATATATATATATATATATAAAATTATCATGCATCATTCGTTCATGAAAATGTAGGTATGCATTTATAATACTCATTATCTTCTTACTGACAACATTCAATTTCATTTTGCAGACCGTATTACGCCAGGTAACATCAGCAATGCCATAAACAGCCTACTTAATAATAAATCGCCCGGCTGTGATGGTCTTCCTGCAGAGGCTTTCAAATTCTGCCATCCGATAATTTACATTTTGCTAGCTGCCTTATTCAATGCGAGCATAATTCACCGGTTTCTCCACTGACAACCAGTTCGGGTTTAAAGCAAACCACTCAACCGACACCTGCATCTACATACTGAAAGAATTGCTGAACTACTACCTATCATCAGCTCCCCTGTTTTCCTTTGTTTTGTAGATGTGAGAAAAGCAATTGACAGAGTAAACTACCTGAAGCTTTTCCTGAAGCTGCATAAAAGGGACACACCCCTGTATCTAATTGGCATTTTACATTGCTGGTTCTCCACACAGCAATTCTGTGTCAAATGGGGTAACGTATTATCGTACAACTTCGGGTCCCTAAACGGGGTTCGGCAAGGGGGCATTCTCTCTCCATACCTGTTTAATACGTACACAGATACCTTGAATGTCAAACTGAACTCACTCCCAATCGGATGCACCGTCAATGAAACAACTATAAACAACCTCTGTTACGCCGACGATATGGTTCTGATTTCCCCATCAGTGCAAGGTCTCCAACGACTCATCGACATTTGCCGCAAATATGCAGAAGAATTTTATATAATCTACAACGAAACCAAGACCCGTTGCAGCGCTGCTCCCGAGTTCGCTTAAGCATATTGCAGAACCACAAATTTTCCTCGGAAACCATCGGCTGGAATTTGTGCACGAATTTCCGTATTTGGGTCACATTATCACCGACGACCTAAAAGATACGGCAGACATTGAACAGAAGCGTCGTAAACTATGTGCAACTGGCAACATGATTGCAAGGAGGTTTGCCTTCTGTCACCGAGACGTGAAACTGCTGCTCTTCCGCTCGTACTGCTACAGTATCTATGGGTGTTCCCTCTGGACGAACTGTACCCGAGAGACCATGAGACGCATCACCGTTGTGCACAATGACATTCTGAGACACCTCACAAACACTCCCCGCTACCACTCCGCCACACAGATGTTCATTGAAAACCGCCTGGACAATTTAAAAATCATTGTTAGACAAACAATGTCCAGTCTGGTAACCCGAATGAGAAACAGCAGCAACTCGCTCATACAAAGCATCCTAAGGAGTGAAGCTAGAAGATCTAAATTGTGGGAAAGATGGGGAAATGAGGCATTTGTCCCCTAAAGGACTTAATCTCTCTATTGGCAAGATGTCATCTGGAGATTTTGTCATTATTACATTTATCGCTCATATTTTACTTTTTCATTATTACTGTGAATAATATCAAGTTAAAGATTTTTTTACATTCAATTTTTGTATTTAGCCCTCTGAACCTGACTACTGTAACCACCTAAGGTCACTAGTTGAAATTTATGTTATAGGCTATAATATGTGCACTTACTGTTATTACTCTCGATGCATGTTCTTTTTTTCTCACCAATATTATTACTGTTATTACCAGTATTCTGATTACTATATTTTATGCTACCTCAGCTATTTTGTGGATAAGTGCCGATTATTTTTTTTTTTTATCAAGTCTCGTATCTAGATTATGTATGTTACTGTCTGTATTTTGTATATTCCATGTATATGGCCCTGAGCTGAAATAAAGGATATTATTATTATTATTATTATTATTATTATTATTATTATTATTATTATTATTATTATTATTATTATTATTATTATTATTATTATTATTATTATTATTATTATTATTATTATTATTATTAAGCGAAACGTCCAGGATATCTCCAAGGATATTACTATAGTATCCCATGAAATCTGAATCAGTACTCTTTCGCAGAGTCCTTCAGAGAAAATGAGATTAAGATATTTTATGGCAAACTAGTATAAGTTATTGCAACTTATTTACTATTGTCAGGCCTGTACCGAAGGGAGAGTGTGAATACTGAATCAAATGCTCACATAATCACTCTGTAGATCCTGTTTATAACCCCTGACTATTCATATTCACTAATTAAAGCTACGTTAGATTCCCGAGATAATGCCAGAGTCTATCATAAGGTGAAGCCATGGGAACATGAGTGAAACTTGACCAGCACAAGATTTTCACCAAGGAAATACTCTTACGTCCTCCAATATTCAAAAGTAAGCTATTAGAAGTTGCAAATCACATTCTTTATACTGACATTAGCGCAGATGTATTTTCAAAATTTCTGGAAGTCCATATTTTCTGTGACTATCCTTTTCATTGAACTGCACTTACAAAGTAATAAATAATTGTTGTTTTTTTGTTGTCAGAGTATATAAAATAACAAATAAAGGTTAAACTAATATGCATGTTATTGTTAACATAATAAATGAATCAATTAATAAAACTGAAGAAATAATTTTGACTTTCAGTGCAAACTTTCAACATCATAAGTAATGTTAAATGTATGTTTTGTTGTCCAAGAGAATGCTCTCGATTTGTGTTTACGTTTTATTAAAAATGTATGTTGTAGCATGCAAAAGAACGCTCCCTATTTGTTTACATTGGGTATATATTTGAAAAATTACGTATTTCATTACTAAATCTAAACATTTCTTATATGACAATTGTAGTGTGTGTTTAATCAAGTAAATTGTGGTTTTGTCGTAAAACGAATATTGTTTTCCCCTTTGTTGAGATGACGCCTTTGAAATTTGCCCATTTCCTGTGCCTTTTCACCCACACCCTGTGCTGTGTCGTATTTATGCCCTTCCTTTTTCAGAGTTTATTGCTATTTTTATGTAGAGACTGTAAATTGTTGTACCAATTGATCTATGTATCTTGTCTGTACCATTTCTGTGAATTTTGAGTGAGCTGAGATTTATCAAATAAGATCTGTGGAACCTGTTGGGATCTCCCTGAGCTGTTTGAATTTTGAATTGTTTGAGAAAGAGGAATAAAGTCCTGTAGTACGGTACGAGTTTCCTTCGCTCCCTTGAGAAATTTGAGGATTCGCGGATATAATGAGCCTGATGAATAAAAATCAAGCATTTGCTTAAAGCAAAAGCTTGTAAGAAAAAGCAAAAGCTTGAGTAGCAAAAGGTAGCTGGAGCTTAGGCAAAAAGTAATTGCTTAAAGTCTTATGAATAAACATGATCAGCGTTTGCTACCTTTTGCTGAATGGATTCCGAGCTTTTGCTTAGAGACCCAGCCACGTGGTACTCACTTGTTTTAGACATTCTTAACCGGTATACGGATAAACGCAGAAGCTCATTTGAGTTTTCTGGTTAATTTGGCTTTGATAACCAGTCGTTTCAGGCAGAATGAGTTTAATTTGAATTAAATAAGGAACAAGACCATTATAAATAATTCTTGAAATAAATGTTAGCTTTTCCTGCCTTCGTTACATACTACTAGTAGATGTGAATTCTTACTATGCGTAATTTTAAAACAGCAGATGCGTTGACTAATTATTTGATACCAAAAGTTCTAATATTACTGTGCGATTACTATATCGGCAATAGGAAATGGTAGGAGTGTTTGTGGTACATGTAGTAGTAGTTAAGGACTGTTGCAGTTGCAGTTCTTTTATCTGCTGCTTAGGTAGAGTATCTTATTAACATAGATAAAGTGTTATGTATATGTACATATATCTATATTATATATATATATATATATATATACATATATGTGTGTGTATTTGTGTATACAATGTACTTAATATGTATAGAATATGTATATTATACATTTATATACATAAACAGTATAGTGTATATATATACATACATATACATATATACTATAGTGTGTATATATATAAATGCATGTATTATATTAGGTATAACAATAAAAGACATTATATAAGTATACCAACAATAATACATACATACTATTATATTTAATTTATATATAATATTATATATATGTAATAACTATTATTACTTATATATATACATATATATATTACTTAATACTATAAATTTAATATATGTATTGTATTGTAATAAATATATTATATATATTATTAATTATATTATTTATAATTATTATATTAATATATTATAGATATCATATATATAATGTTTACATACAATCAGAAACACAATTATATAACACCATACAGCAATTTTGATGAGTTTTCCTTTAACAAATTTAAAGAAAATCTGCCATCATGTGAGGTTCACTGGAGCTTCAAGCACCTCATGAGCTGCCTTAAACTTTTGTAAGCTATTGCTTAGAAGCATAAGCAATTGCTAGGTTTTATTCATAGGAAATGAAGCAATTGCTGATCATTTCTAAGCATTTGCTACTAGCAAAAGCATTTGCTTTGTTTTATTCATTGGAAGTGAAGCAAATGCTGTACAATCCAAGCAAAAGCATTTGCTCAACGTTTTATTCTCACGTAGACGGGCCAATGGCCCACACTAACCTACAATTAAAATTCTGCCAACCAAAGCCAGTACTTTGAATGACAACTAATCGGGTAGAAGGGCATAGACCGCATAGGTACCCAATTTTTCTTCTTAATACAACTAAAATAACATTTTCAAATATTTCATCTTGTATATACTAACTATATGTGCAATGGCATTTGTAGAAGAAACGGTCCAGTTTTGGAAAAACGGACCCCCCCCCCTACCCCCTTAAAAAAACTCTGGGTACGGGCCTGATTGTAGCTACTTAGAACCCATGAATATTACAAAGATTAACAGAAACATTTTATGTAGACGGTATTTTTAAGCTTCAAAACGTTTAAACAAGGCACAAGGTGTCGAGACAAAGAACATGGGTGCTCTAATCTATAGCAAGGCCAACAGAATTCTTTTAGTTGAGTCAGCCTAAGAGTATTATAGGCAATCATCGGGTTTGGTATAACTTATTATGAAAACCGTATAACATCTGAATCAACTGCTATTGCAGTTATATAAGCTAATATCAGCTCTGCTGTCAATGGTCAAGGCGACCAACTGTCACTGTATCTAGACAAGTCCTAGGTTCAAGTCCTATGGAAGTAGTTATTCTTAGAGTATAGTGAATGAAATTCAGTGTTTAGTTCCACTCGTGGCTTAATATTTGAATAATACAACAACACATACATACACACACACACACATATATATATATATAATATATATATATATATATATATATATATATATATATATATATATATATAAGTCATATCACATTTCCGTGATTCATATACATATATCGAGCTACAATGTCCTTTAATATCTAATTCGCTCTACCCTCGGAATTAATATATTTTCATATATGTTTAACCGAAGGGAATTTTTTCTCGATAATAGACTTGCCTGGACCAGGGCGCGAACCCATGATCCTTACAAATCTAGGAACGTCAGTGAAGCTTTATCCTACTACACCACCGCGAGTGGTGTAGTAGGATAAAGACTCAGGACTGACTACTCTTAAGGCTCGAAGAAACATTGATGAAAAAACTGACATTTTTATATTTATATGATGTCCTAAATAATAGTGTACATATGTCAAATTATTTGTCTTTTTCCTATGAATACTGAATTTACAATTAAAAGGTTCCCTTTTGATATAAATGTCCAAAAAAGGTAAACAATCATCTGTCTCTAACTCAAGTGTAAATTTAATAGAAGGGACTTGATCTTTTAGTTGAGTCAATAAACTATTTATATCCAAATCTTTGGGTATGATGGCTAAAATATCATCAACATAACGGTACCATGTCACAGGAAAATCGAAAATCTTGGGGGTGTACAGGCGGTCAAAAATTTCCATATATAGAGTTGAAAGAACAGGCGGAAGTGGGTTTCCCCTTGCCATAGCAAAAGTTTGTTTAAACAACCGGGAGAGAAGGAAAGTCATTTTTCAAGGGTGTCTCTACCCCGGAAAGAAGTTTCCATAGTGCTATTCCTTATATGCTGATAAAAGGGCACGAATGGGTATAATCAGTGCTAGTGAAATGTGTCTGAATTCACCGAATATACGCACGCATGAGCTGAATTAGACTTATATGCGTTGTCGTAGCAGCGTTCGTGTGTCCTCAGTGAATCTGTCGTGCCCGAAGGACCCACTGGATCCTGCCTGGTCAGAGAGAGCTCCTCTGTTTC
>NC_061109.1:115627803-115667803 GCF_015104395.2 Macrobrachium nipponense
CGAAACAAATCATGTGCGTGGGACTTGCATCTGGGTATCCGTGGGTGTACAGGGGACGAGTTTGATGTGATGGCAGTAAAGTACCGTTAAGGCTCAGAAACTCTGGACGATGACCTAACGTCGCTTTAGGGGGCATCCGGGACTTTGACTAAGCTCGTTGTCTGTTGGGCATGGGCATGGGCATGAACAAAATTATTCTCAACCACTGTGCCTTTCTTGCTCTCTAGGAAAGAAAATATTTTAAACCGAACTCCAATAGTGTGTCTCGGTTTTTTTTGTAGAACTTGGGTGGTTTGTATATAACTTTTTTCTTACGATTATATGGTATTGGGCATATTTTAGCTCTAGGCTTCTAATCGCTCCCCCCCCCCCCCCCCAACCCCACCCCACCCACCCACTTTTTTTCTTTATTTTCACGCCAGGTATGACGTATTGTACACCAACTACGACCATTAGATTCTCATGACTAAATTTATGCCGTTCAATTCAGTTAAGCTAAGGGTCGTCAGCTCATTAAACTTTCATAAGAAATGAAACAGTATCGAACTGCAAAATGGACTGAACTGTTTAAAGGTAACATTAACAATTAGAAAGATGACATATCTATATAAATTTCTCTTCTATGAGTCAATGAGTTACGATGACATTTTCTTTGAAATTTATGTTCTATATATTCAAGTATATATCAGCCCAAGTTAAATACAGTATGATGCTTGAAATGATGTTGGTTTAATGAAATAATAGATATGTGTATCAAGTATACAAAGGAAAATAACAACCTGTGCACGTTATACTTCAACAAATCTGGAGATCTTTGGTTACTCAGGGGTTCGAGTTTACATTTTTAAGAGTATTTTTAAATCCAATTATTCACGACCGACTGAAAGCTTTAACTGTAGGAATAGTTTTTTCCCGTTAGTTTTGCCAGTCAAACTGTCACTTGTTGCAACCCGAAAAAGGATAGTTCAGATGCCAAAAGTTGGAACCAAACAGCGTTCGTTGAGGTGAAGGCAGTTTTTATATCTTTTTACGATACAATCAAGCGCATGCAATTCTTCTGCCCTTGTTGTTTTTCCTACTGTTACTCTTCTGGCGTTGAGGATCCCGCTATGTACAGAAGCAGCCTCTTCCTCTCACTGTGAGCAAACCTTTCCTACTTTTCTCCTCCTCCTCCTCCTCCTCCTCCTCCTCTTCTTCTTCTTCTTCAAGTATCAACGCGGATCTAACAACCGACTGGTTCAGAGAGACCTACCTGAGACCTTGTGAAGTTTACTTCCTTGAGATAAATATTTTACGACGATATCTTTACTTTTTTCATACTACATGTAATTTCTGTTATGCTGAAATTAAAATATGTCTCAAGATGGGGCCAGAAAAAGAGCAAAATGAAAAATACAAAATTAATGGAGAATTGGTGATATAAAAGCATAGCTAGTTAAAAGTTAAATAACCATGAACAAATTGCATGTTCTATTCATAAGAAAGCAAAAAAAATAGCATGGAAATTACTGAAAGGTAGGACCTTTTTTTCGTGGTGATCTGCCTCACCCAATCAAACAGCAGCGTTTCCATTGCTATTGCTCCTTCATAGAGCCAAAATAGAGTGGAGATTTCTTTGGCGCCTCAAAAAAAGAAGAAGTCCGTTTAGACTAGAAATAAAAAAAAAGAAAGAAAGGATTCGTAATGAGATTATCAGTTAGTGCATTCCTTAAAATTTTAACAAGTGGAAGATATCAATTATCAAACAGTTCAGTATCAATAAACAGTCTGATGTCGAGGAGACTCATTGTGACGTTGTAAATAATTGCGTATACAGCTTCCTTTGATGTCGATGACCTCTGATGTTATAAAGCCAATTATCATTATCATGGTTGCATTCCTTATCTTGATATCTGCTGTTCTGGAATAGTTCCAAAAGTTCATAAGGTCTCACAAAGAACTAATCTGCGTTAAATTTTAGATAAAACACAAAGTGAAGATGGAGATGAAAGAAAAGTAAATCGGGTAACCTTTCTCTCTCGTGTCTTGAAGAAGATAACGAGAACCGGTTCAATTTGCTTCAGAGCGGTTGTTGAGCCCTTGCTTGCGCTGGTCTTTTTTTTTTTTTCTTCTTCTTCTTCTTCTTTTTTGACAGGCGAACGGTCTTTTTAAAGAATGAAGCTTCACCTGACTTTTTCTTGCATTTACACATTCGACAGTTCAAATGGCGATTGGAAGCTTATGGAAAAAGAGAATACAGTTCCATTCTCTCTCTCTCTCTCTCTCTCTCTCTCTCTCTCTCTCTCTCTCTCTCTCTCTCCTGGAATGACGCCAAAAGCTTGCAGGTGTTCGTAACTGTTTTCCTTCTATTGCCAAACTTTGGAATTTCCTACCTGCCTCTGTAGTTTTGTAACTTCTTCCTTATCTCTATGAGTCAGGGCTATCACCTCCTTGTTTACACATACCTTTTAGCATTCCTTCCCCTTTTCTGGTTTTGTTTTGTTTGATCCTGGCTAGAAAAGGGTGATAGGTTGTTCATCCTACTGGCCTTACCTCTTAAAGCACCGGCTGTCGGGTAGATTCCCTCAAAAGGGATTCAAACTTTTCATGTTTTGCCTCTCGGAAGTGATATAGTTTTAGGTCACTTTTCTTAGTTCTCTGTGATTCTTAGCGACTCAACTTGGGTACAACGTAAAACATGACTGTGGCACGCTAACGTCTCGTAACACCTGGAAATCCTCAGCACGACAACGTTTGTAGAGACGATCTCGTGGTGTAGTTGCAAAACACACACACACACACACACACACACAAAACTGTTTGGAATCGCTGGCTTAATCGAATTTGTATTCTAAAAGGTCGAGTACTCGAGGATGTATCGTAAAATGTCTACGTCTAAGGTGTATTCTAAAGGTGTATTCGAAAATGTCGAATACTTAAAGGTGTATTCTAAAGGTGTATTCGAAAATGTCGAATACTCAAAGGTGTATTCGAAAATGTCGAGTACTCAAGAGTGTATTAGAATATGTCGAGTACTCAAAGGTGTAGCTATCCTAAAATGTCGAATACTCAAAGGTGTATCCTAAAATGTCTACGTCTAAGGTATATTCTAAAGGTGTATTCGAAAATATCGAGTACTCAAGAGAGTAGTCGAAAATATCGAATACTCAAAGGTGTATCCTAAAATGCCGAGTACTCAACGGTGTACCCTAATATCTAGAATACTCAAAGGTGTATCCTAAAATATCTACGTCTAAGGTATAATCTAAAGGCGTATTCGAAAATGTCGAGTATTCAAGAGTGTATTCGAAAATGTCGAATACTCAAAGGTGTATCCTAAAATGCCGAGTACTCAAAGGTGTACCCTAATATCTCGAATACTCAAAGGTGTATCCTAAAATGCCGAATACTCAAAGGTGTATCCTAAAATGTCGAATACTCAAAGGTGTATCCTAAAATGTCGAGTACTTAAAGGTGTATCCTAAAATGCCGGGTACTCAAAGGTGTATCCTAAAATGTCGAATACTCAAAGGTGTATCCTAAAATGTCGAGTACTCAAAGGTGTATCCTAAAATGTCGAGTACTCAAAGGTGTATCCTAAAATGTCGAAGTCTAGCATCATGGAAACATTCATTCAAAGTAGAATGATAATACTACATACACATTTTATAGTCGTTCAGTTGTCCTGAGCTGTACTTATATATTAACTTTAACCATCCTCTCCCGAAGGTTGTAATTTTCTTCCTCCTTTTTCTTGTTCTCTAAGGGAGATTTCCCAATTTCCTTAACATAGACTAAACGCATCCCTGTAGAACACATTGAAGCAAAAGGGGAATCCTCTTACGCAACACCTCTAAAAATGTGCAATAAAAAGTTAAAACAGGCTATCATGCAAAATCTGCCATTATTCTGAAGGCCATTGTTTGCACCTGCGCACTCCAGCATACCTTCTTAAATAAAATGTTCAGAGAAGAGGACAAATGAAAATCATTATCCTTTACTCGTACTGTCAAGTTCTAGTGATTGCAAGTGGTACTTATGCGAAGAATATCCTGTGGTTTTTTTTTCTCTAGTATCATTACTTTTATTTCTATCCTCCCACGCTGCTTGCCACATGACCCTGCCCGCTGTCCGGCCGCGCCCTATCGTATCCTATCCCATCCTACCACACAGACTGACGCGCCAGGTAAAACTACTTAGATCAAGGTTTATCCTAAGGCCTCAAGGACGACAACTATTAACGGTTTTGAGTAGGATACCTACGATGGGCTCGATATAGGTTTCGGTGTGTGTGTATATATATATATAATATATATATATAATATATAGTATATATATATATATATAGTTATATATATAGTTATACTATCTAAACAGCAGCACGTATAGGAAGAAGGACAATTCCTTTGTTCATCATGCATTACTTAATTTGGCTGACGTCTCAAGAACCATCTATGGCCCAATAAAGCATAATAAAACAAAAAGGAATTGTCCTCCCTAAACGTTCTGTTGTTCATCTGGTTTGTAGTAACCGCCTTTAACTTTGATTATATATATATGCGTATATATATGTGTGTGTGTGTGTGTGTGTGTATGTATATATACATAAACATTTATAAATATATTCTCCTTAACACGGAGATGAGACATGTTCAATACAGTCCACAGTAGAAAAGAGAATAAAACACTCTAATAGCTCGTTAATTTTGCCTTCCACCAGGCCTCTTCAAGAGCTTTATTATAACTGAGTTATGATAAAGCTCTTGAAGGGTCCTGGCAGTAGGCGAAATTATCGAGTTATTAGAGTGTTTTATTCTCTTTTCTCCTGAGGACTATATTGACATAAACATTTATATATACATAGTAAGCAGATAACATTGAAATTGGGTTCGGTTCCCTGTATATGTGTTGTGCACTAAATATTTGGGTAACCAGTAGGTAAATCTTGGCTCTACATAGTTTTGTTATTGAAACCAGCGATCCCCGTAACAGAAAAAAAAAAAAGCAAATTATAAAGTTTTGATGAGTTCTGGACCGAAGGAGGACAGCTAACTAGCCTCTTCCAACTTCAAAGTTTCAGCACAATCAAGGCGCAAACAATTGGCCCCTCAAACTTTCAAACCTTAACTTGTGTTTCAGTTATCAGCGGTTTTATTTAATTAAACTCAAGAACTGAACAAACTTTCCTCTTTAATGAATTCGAACTCGTTCTATGCACGATTTAGTGAACTACTGAAGAGGGGAAATTCCATACACATTTATGTAAACAATGATTTTGAGAGATTAAAAGGCCGTGTGATATCTTTCCTTGAAGAACTGACCATATTTCCCACTCGTCTCTTACTTTAGAGACTTCTTTTTCGTAATTAGTATTATTGTTGCTGTTGCTTGCTGTTACTCCAGATAATGATATAAGCTGGTGAAAAACGCCGGCATCTTAAATGAGATAACTATATACTACACATCCTCTTTTTAACTATTGATTTTCATTTTTTCCACATCAGGTGACACGGACGATACTGGTAGAATCTGCTTCATAAAAAAATTATATAAGTCGCATTTGAGACCAATATTATTAAACTTAGGAAATGCTTAGGTAATATCCAAAGAATTTTGAAACACTAAGCGATTTGATTCTTTGGCAATCTGAGGTTTCTTAAATTTTCTATGATGCTGCTTATAATATTTGCATTCTTTTGACTCAGGAATTCCCCTGGTTAGGAGATACAGTTATCATGTATGAGTGGCTTTGGCTGTTTATTATGTAAATAGTTACACAGAAGTCTTTTTTACGAATAAATCTTATGCCAACGTTTATTCTTATAAACAAGAACAGTAAAAAACCAATAAAAACATAGAAATAATCGCAATATCGCGTGAAAGGACGAGAAACATCTCTCCATGAGCTTGTAAAACCGTCCTCTTTCGCCTAAACACGAAAAAACACATTCGTACAATTATACATTTGTGATGCCATCGCGGCCTTGACTCGTAAATCTGTGAGTCTTAGCTATAAAGCATAATTTATCTGCAAGGCCAGGTAATGAAAGTGTATTTATGGCTGCTTTGATGTTTTAAGCTGATTTCGTAAACACTTCCTACTCTTCAGTGCAGTCGTCTTTCTCTTCGGTTTGTCCAGTTAGCTGTTGACTTACGTCTTTATTCATTCAGTCATTTATATTTTTGACTGTAAAGTTTGTAACCTGTGCCTTCTGTGGCAACTCTTAATCATTAGTAAATTGATAACTGTCATCGCGTTGTTTCCTACAATCACAAATCCCTTCTTTAACCTTGTTCATTTCTCACTTATTTAGCTTTTCGATTTATTATTGGCATTAGCTGATTTCGTCTGTTGGCGCCAGACTTAATTGTCAAGGACCAGTCTCTTCGACATTATTTCAGAGACATTTCCGCTAAAATAAAAATACTATATATACATATATATATATATATTATATGTGTGTGTGTGTGTGTGTGTGTGTATGTGTTTGTGATTGTGATGCTCGATGTAGCGTGTCTCATGAGCAAGTTCTTAAGCTTTCCTAGAATATTTTGAGAGGCTACTCATCAATAAATATGTCAGGTGCATAAAAAAAACACACACACACAAGTAATGGCACTATCTACGCCTTTCCCTTGTATAAGTAACCAAACGTTATTGCTCAGAAAATTGGAATTAGATATCTCATAAACGGTTATGCTAATATCAGTAAAAGTTACCAGGGGTCAGCGTATTAATTGATTTCAGTTTTTATTTAGCATTTTCACATAGATTTTTGCAATGGAAAGCTGCACAAGGAAACTCCACGCTCACATCCCCGATAGTACTTAGAAAGCAGTAACTATCGAGATATATAGTATATATATATATGTGTGTGTGTGTGTGTGTGTGTGTATGTATATATGTACGTATAATTTATATATGTGTGTATGTATGTAGTATGTATGCTATGTGTCCTCGAAGTCTATAAAAAATCTGCAGCCAATTGTTTAAATGTCTAAAAGAAATTTCCTCTGAACGCTTGAACTTGTTTTGCACCAAAAAACAATCATTTCACGTAGTCGGTACCTCATCAGGTTCACAATGATTTTGATGGTCAAGTGAGCGTTAAAGGTTCATTTCAGTGACTTTTAACGATGCGCAGTGCTGCGTAACATCGGTCGGTTAGTTTCGCTTTTAGTTCGTGCTTTACTCTCTCCTCTGGTACTCGTTTTGTTTTTGAACGTCGAAATCACCAGATAGTGATCTGCAGGTAGTTTCTTAAATAGTAAATTGAAGGACTGACTTTTTTTTTTTTTAACCAAGTAAAGGATATCATAGCTAGCAATACATTTGAGACTGCCTGGGATTTTGCTGAAGAAAAATGGCTCTATTTCTGAGATGAAGAAATACGTATTACCTAAAGAAACCTACTTTAGAAATATTTGTTTAAAAGTAACCAACTTTAATGACCGCACCGAATCGAAAATTATCCCTACAGGCGATCTGTATGATGTATGAATTTGGCAAAAAAAAAACGAAGGTCATGGAGATTAGACTGGGTAACAAGACAAGAAATTTAGCAGGCACACACAGTCAAAAAAAAAATATTGATTAATGGACACTGAAGTTGGGAGGATCGCGGGTACAAATTTCCATGGGAAATAAGTAGCCTCAGCGAGGGGGCTGGATCAGATTACAATCTTCCTGAAAGAACAATGACGATGTTCCGGTTGTATTCAAGGTCATTTTAAAGGTTTCATTATTTTTTTTTCTGTAGACCTACCCTCAGTTGCCGAGCGAAGATTGACGGGAAAAAAGATGTAGAAAATGTTGAAGATGCTTGGGACATCTGATTATAATGAAGAATACGAGTTTTGACGCTATAAATATAATGGTTAGTTGGAGATATCATAAATCGCAGAGAATAAAAAAACCTTTGAAGTAAGAAAAGTGGTATTACTTAAAGAAGATAGGTTTTGATTATGGGTTATTTAAATGGGTGTATATATACATATATATATATATATATATATATATTAATATATATATATATATATATATATGTGTGTGTGTGTGTGTGTGTGTATGTGTACCTATATTATTGTGTATATATGTATATATATCATCTATATACCCGTGTCTTTTTTATATTCGTTAATATTCAGCCACAAATATCATTTGATATCGAATTCCCTAACCATAGGCATAATCTACAACAAAGAGAATTATAGTTGATGAGTGCATCTGCACTTGTCGGTATCAATTGTAATTCAAATATAATTTCATATATGTATATATATATATATATATATATATAAATATATATATATATGTATGTATATATATATCTGTGTGTGTTGTGTTTGTTTGTTATTATGTTAGTATGAGTTCGCACGTAATGTGCTATTAGGTTGCTAGAATAAAGATGAATAAGTTACGAAACGTTATAAGGAAATAAATTAATACCACCAAAGCAAGAATTTTGATCTATTTGCAATAGGTTTTTATTAGACAAATGGGAATATAGACATCAAAGTTAGTCAACAGCTGGCATTATAGCGTATCACGCCTGACTCCTTGCCTCCACCGTTTGGTAACTTATTTTCGAGTCTGTAATTCCTCAGCTTTGTGATTTCATGTTGCTGTAATGTATCTTTTCCTATTCTTGTGCAAAATAAGCCCACTTACAGACGTCTCCATCAGTCTGATCTGAAAGATAGGTCTCTATCTTTTTTATCTCATTTCTTGACCATGTGACTTGTGCCCACGAATCCTTTACGAGAAGAGTTGAAGAAGATTTAACGATAGCAAGACTCTTGTGGTAAGAGATGACGCCAACTACTTTCACTGCTAACCTTGGGAAGTTTGTGTTAGTGACCCACTGTTCTGTCCCTTTTTGCTTTTTGTCTTTTTTTCCTGTCGGGGAACCCTTTATATACTCTTCACTTTCACTGTTTCTTTTTACATCCTTTTCTTCATTCTCTTCTTGCGGGTCTACAGTCCCTTCTGGTTTTTGCCAGGATGCGAACCTTCATTTTCTCTAGAATTTAGGACACCATAACGATTGCCTCCTTCTCTTTGTAAGGGACTGCCCATCCAACCTGTCCCCCACCCTCTACTTTTCTCTTTCAAATCGTATTGTGGTGCTTTTAACAAAAGATTTTTCCTTACACCTTAAACTATAATCGCTTTGCTTATACAGATCCTTTAATGAATGTCGTACTTACAATGTGCTTTCTGCAGCACACTGTAGACGGCATTAAAAGATCTGTGTTGAGTTTTTTCGGCAACAGCTGAATTCCTTTCTGTCAATCACCTTTCATGGGTTTCATTTAGCCTCTTCTTTCTTAGCTGTCTCACTTCCTCAGCTTGGTCTGGTTATATTTCTATTTCTCATAAAAGAAGAAATCCTTCGGGCGAGCCCTACGAGTGTAATTTCTCTGTGAGAACGATAATCTGCGGATAAACTTCACAGCCCTACCTGTGATCGACCCCTTTCATTACTGGCTCCTATATAGCTATGTCAAATGATGGTACCATCATTCAATGTTTCGGTACAATACTTAAGGTTGTCTCTAGACCATTTCTTATATTACCGTTGTTTTGGACGTTATTGTTACAGTAGTGATAATATTAATAAAAAGTTTTCCTTACGTTTCAGTATGCCAACCAGCTCAAATTAACACAAAAACATTTAAGCGCGACCTTCTTTGACTAGTGAGGTTGTTGTTTCCCAAATGAGAATAGTTTTTATGATATGAGCTCTATTGTCATTAAACCTGAGTTGGGAACCGTTAAAACCATGAGTAATTATTAGAATCTCGTTAAAGAGAACACGCACTAAAATTTTACCATGACGTATTTAAAGAGTAGTGGCGGTTTTCTAAGCGCAAATGTTCTTTATTAAAAAAATTGCTTGAAATTAAACCGGTGTTCGAGGCAGCTGAGAAACTTGGCCTATAAATTCTTATGTAGAGCAAGAATCGACATTCCTTTCGTTAAAAAGTTATTCAGGCATTTTATAAGCCACCAATACGCAGTAGTAGTACCTGTCACGACGAGCAGATAGAAAAAAATAAGTCCAACTACTTTCGCGGTCACCGCGTAACCCTCGCGCAGACATCGTTTCGTGTTGTATGACAGATAGTAAGGATCATGCAAAAGACAAATTGGTATATGTAGTTAGTAGGCAAAAAAGTAACAGAGAAAGAGAAAAAATGACAAAGACCTTATGATACAGTGCCATCTGACATTGCATTCGTTTCTCAAAGGAGGAGTTTTGCCCGAGACTCAGAATATTTCAGGTTACGTAACAGTTCGAGAAAAGTTTAAATTCGCTACCTCACTGCCGCATTGAGCATTCTTATTTGAAAGAAGACCCGTTTGTCGCGCAAACAAATCGGTCTTGTTTGGCTTTCCATCTGCATGCCTGTCTCATCGGGGGCGGGCGTGCTGTGGTGCGCTGTGAACCTGACCTACAGACGACGTAGAAATCGCAGCGGGCTCCCAGAGGGCATGAAACAATGACACCCTCCGGGATGAGCTCATCCACCGCAGTCGGCTACGTGCCACACCTCTCCTGCGGTGGAATTTTGCTACTTCGTTAGTGCTATTCCATTCCGTTTACCCGTGACCCACATTAATTCTCATTTTGTTCACCTCTTAAGTTATTGATAATAGATAATGAATCGATGAGATGTAAAAAGAAAAAACTGAATTAAAAAAAATTAGAACACTATCAACAAAGACAACAAAGAAAATGACCGCTTAATGTACATTAGAGGGTAATGAGCCACATTTTACCTCCAGGAGGCTGTAATTAGGGTTCAGAAGAAGCGGAGTTAGCGCCATCTTAGAATTAGTGGTCCGGTGAATATTTCATGGCTTCACGTGAAGAACCACTTTAAGAAATAATGAGAACGATAATTCTGCTGATGAACGCTGTCGGCGTCGTTTGGTTATTTCGATTCATGTACAGGAAACTACACGATTCAGTGTTTGCCTATCTATGTTATTCGTTAAAACTTCTTGGCCTTTCTATACCAATTACGCATATATTCAAAGGAATGTATGTTACTTCTTCGTACACAAAAACCGCAATATTTCTGTATAATCCTTTTAAAGACGGTCTCCTTTGTTCAGCCGTTTCCATTGATCATCCCTTTCATTAAGTTTCTTTGTCGATTCATTCATTCTCTCAGTTCGTGAGCAAACGACCTTTCCACCACAACGTTAGCGGCCTTGCTAGTCAGAAGAGAAAATGGCTCTTTGAAGAGGCTGAAAAAAATTCTCGGTTTTCGAAGTCTCAAAGAATTTCCCTTTTGTTCGCGTCAGAAGTTTCAGAGAGCTTGAGAGGTCGTAAAGAGACGAATGAAAGCTTCTGGAGGTCAGCTGCTGGCTTAACTGATAAACCCTTTTTCTGAGTTTTTAGATCAGTTCATTCCTAAATAAAATAAACAGCATAGGAATCATATCACACTCTTTGTCTCTGACCCAGTATAACAATGGAAAAAGAGAAGCAGCCCATTTGTGTATAAGTAAACTAGTTAAGATAATTTAGTAGGCATGGTTAATTGCGTAAGGTCTACTAAAACTAAAGTTGCGTCGACCTATCGCAAACTTCAAAGCACCATATGTTGATCTGGAAGCACCTCGACTTCCTGTCCACAAAATCATGTCTTAAATAGTTCCACGAGAAAATAAAAAGCAAAAACTATGTAGTCCATTGAGGGAGATCGAATGAAATTCCTTTGGCAAACCATAGTCGCGTTAATAACAGTACGCGATGAATATGCAGCAGCACCTGTTGTTACGGCTCAATGACTGGAGGCAATCTCGGTCTACAGGTTAGTGATTGTCTGTTCCGAAAGTTGGCCGAGAGTCATTCATGGTGAGGAAGAAGAAGAAGAAGAAGAAGAAGAACGAGGAGGAGGAGGAGGAGGAGGTGGAGGTGGTGGTGGTGGTGGTGGCGGTGGTTTAAAGGCGATCAAAATAGAGCTCACTCATCAGTAGCTCACTCAAGTAGTACAAATTCTCCACCAATATCTTTTTCCCTTTGACGGGGTGGCGCCAAAATGCTTACTCCTACCGTTTCATATCTCGTGTTTTGGGTTCACGTTGGTGGTCTTTTGCCCAACTTCCTCCCCAGCTGTAACTACTACAAGGTGCATAGTTCAATGAATAAGTAAAGAAAGGCAAGGGGCTTTTTAAGACGTATGGTCATATCGTTTTATCTCCAACGGGATTTGAACAAGGATGTTAAAATAATCAATGTTTATATATCTATGTATCTATATATATACGTATATATATATATATATATATATATATATATATATATATATATATATATATATATTTATATATATATTATATATATATTATTTTTTATATATATATATATATATATATATATAATATATATATATAATTTGTATATTTATACATTTATATATATACACATATATATATTATATATATTCTATATATATATATATATATATATATATATATATATATATATATATATATTGTACACATATTAAGATGCTCGTTTGAATGCATAAATATTTGCAGCATAATTATGCTCCATAAAATATATCTGGACAAAGAACAAAAATAATTTATGATTGCTTTGGGCGTCGTTGCTTAAACATATTTATTCGCATGAAATTTCCGCATTTCTTATAAGGCCATAAAAACAAAGACGCAAACGGAAAAAAAAATAGAAGAAAATAAAATAGAAATGGAGAATAACCAACTTATCTTCGAGGTACTGCCTCTCTGAGGTTCCGTTTCATCACAGATAACCTCAATTACGTAATTCGTTTTTAGTATTTTTCATCAATCTATATTTATATTCCTTTACTGATTGCAGAGGCGTTGCGTAATTTTTCATCATGATACCGTTTGTCATGTTTGTGTTATTTCCATTCCGCTAGATGTTGGGGGACTAATTACAAAAGTAGAAACAAGTAAATTAATTTCCTGGTTCTTCCCTATCTCGGTGGGTCAAAGTGGATTGGTTTTGTATAATTCTGTCGCCAGAAAGTGGGACACATTTCTGAAACATCGAAATGCGACGAAATTGAAGAAATCTAAATTATTCCACTGGTTTTAACTTATTTGAGTTGATCAGAGTTCAATGATTCAGTATTCGTAATCTGAGGTCACAATGCCGACCGCAGTTCTCACGTATCTTGAGAAGACTTAAGAATGTTCCTGATTACCGAAATTGTCTTAACTCCTTGTGTACCTCACTCAAAATCCCAGGCGCAAGACATTAAGGATTTGGGTGTGATGGGAGAGCTCTTGCATTCCTGAATTTTGAATCCTCTTAAAAAAATGAGAGTAACTGTGCAGATAAAAGTTCAAAGTCACTTCCACATATTTTGGTCGGAGGTTCTCGTTAGCAAAACCTCAGACACTTCAAGGTTCGCTCTTTGGCATTGTGTTCTGGGAGATAGATGGGGCTCACACCCTTCGATGAGCTCACTCTCGTTTTCTTTTTTATTTTATTTTGTTTTTATTATTCTTTTACTTCTATGGATGATTTTTTTCCTTACTTCTATGGTTGATGACCCTGAGAAAACGATTGAGTCGGTTTCGTAAGGGATCGGAAGGTCTGTCTGGCCTTTTTGCACTTATTTTTCTGATTTTTTTTGGGTTTTTTTTCAAGTGGGGTGGTATCAACGGCTTTATCTGTTCCTACTACATAATTTCTAAAATTCAAAACATAAAAGTTCCGTTTTTATTGACTGGCAGAAAGTTACATAGCAGAATATGTAATGAATGTATGTAATATGTAATGCATGCATGTACATATGTATGTATGTATGTATGTTCCGTTTTTTAGTCGGTATACATATGCCCTTTTGTAGTATGTTAAACTATGCTAGACAGAAGACCTCGATAAAGATCAAGAAAAAACGACGGAACACAGTCACATTTAGTTTAAGACCAAGTCCATTATTTCGAAATGCTAAGTAATCGTTAATTGAGGACTAAATGAATCTTTGACAACTTTAAAGTATCCTTATTCTAAGTTACTGAAGACTCATCTTGATATTTTTTTTTTTTTTATAAAAATGGCTAAATACTTCAAGGAAAACGAAGACAATGGTTTCCTCACTTTTGTGTTTTATCTATTTTATGTTTCTTTTTTGTGAGAGACGAAAAGATTGAGAGAACAGGAATCATTAAAACGTATGAATCATCAAGGAAGGCGCAGTCAGAAAATCGATGAGTTGAAGGCGATGAGCAATTGAGATATAATGGGAAAAATTACTCATTGATTACAGCCGGAGGAAACTTTTCGGTTATGCGACCAATCGGGCAAAAATATTTCTACAGACGAATCGCTAGTCATGCCCGGGAACTGGATCTCTCTCTCTCTCTCTCTCTCTCTCTCTCTCTCTCTCTCTCTCTCTCTCTCTCTCTCTCTCTCCTGTTACTAGTTCCATTAGGATTTCAAGAATAGTTTTCTCTTGGAAAATGTAAACAAGATGAAGAAAAAAATTATGTACGATTCATATATGATCATATTTTCACAAAAGTGCATTATGCATGTACATGAGCTTGAGTGAGAGATGCGACCATTACTTAAGAGTATAAAATTTGAAAACACACATTGATCGTTATGATGCAGTATCATTAATACTTATAACAAAAGCATCTTAGTTAAAGCAGCCACGCCATAAGTTTCTATGTCTTGTGAAATCTCCGTATGTAACACCTACATAGTTTGTTTCGCTCAGCTGGATTTAAACAACTACCCAGAAGCTCAACTGCATAGAAGCATGAGACGTAAAAATGGAAGCTTACAAAGAATAAAAGTAATGCCCCCTGACATAAGTGTTCATTTTAAATTTCTATCGTAATTAGTAAGATTTGAATTACCTTGGGCTTCTCAATTACAGCGATCAAGTCGAGAAAACTCTCAAGTCGTATTTGAATTTAACTCAGATTCCACTCATCCTAATATTTACTTTACGTTTTGCGCAATTCATGTCACTTGATAACACGTTTCGTTTCTTCAGACAGGCTTATAAAGCTGATCAAAGCACAAGAGCGCGTTGGCTAAAGGCCAACTCAGTCACATAGGGAGATTAGTAGCCTTAGAACACTTACGTACTTGCTGTTTCTGGTTCGAGAGAATGGTAGCCCAGAAAACTGCTTTGAACAGGTGTCGCTGCTGTGAAGATAAATCATCCATTCTTTTCCATCTCTGGAGGAAATGCCTTGACCTCGGCCATTTTAGCGATGCCGGGTCACGAGCACTTTCCTTACGTCATGGGTACATTGGCATTCTTAATCAGGTCGCTATGTTCATTAAGTCCAACCGAGAGACAATTTGATAGCTAATAAATCTGAATAGCCGTAGAGACTTTAGCTGACATGTTCCGTTTTGTAATTGTTATGAAAAGTTTGATTGGGTCTCGACACTTTTTAGGCTCAAGGTATAGATTCGCTTTATTTCTGTGTCATATTTGTGTTTCTAAATACACAGACTATATATCTATATATATCTAGAATATATATTAATCTATATCTATATATATATATAATATAATATATATAATAGATATAATATATATAGATATATACACACATGTATTATACTTATTATTATATACAATAATATATATATATTTATATATATGTATGTATGTATGTACGTATGTGTACGTACAAATACATACATACATATGTGTATGCATTGTGCATATGGGTATTTGTGGGCTCACTCGTTTGCGTTAGTATATATCTAGTTAATTCAGAAAAATTTCTTTGTTTTTCCATATACTTGTAGTTTTGAATTTGTAGTTATACACATCCTTACATAAAAATACACTTGTACTTGAGTTTTTACGTTTATATAGGTATATACACTACACTGTATGTAAGCATGAATGTATCTATACATATCTGTACATATATAAACACACTGAAATAAAAGGTCACTAAGAGGGAGTGAACTACAGAAGCAGGTTCCTGCCAAACCCATATTTACCTGGAAGAATGTCCAAACTGATGTTTTATCTGTAATTTTCTTGTAGTACCTTTATTGGCCCCCTAATTAACCAGGCATTTCTTTAAAGATACAAAATTATAATAAAATTACCCATTAACAATGCTTACCTGTGAGTATAATTTTAATTGTGGAGATTGTTTTTTTTCGTATGTTCATTTGCTTGTGATAGATGCCTCATGCCATATGTTCATTTCCTTTCATTTCTTTGCTGTAAGACTTTCTACCAGCTCTTTATGGTTTCGATATCATTGATTCAGCGGTTGCTATCTATGAATCAGACTCTACGCGAGAGTTAAGATATTCCAGATGCAAACGAATGAGAAACATCTTCCAAAATAAAACCCGGAGAATGAAAGTTCACTAAAGAAAGAACCGCAGAATGAAAGGTCCACTGAATGGGCGAAAGTAACGATCCCCGAAAGGGATTCCTGTGAACAAGTGAAAGTTAATTCCCAGGTGGGCGTCAGGATATAATGACACCTCAAAAAAAATAGTCCTTCCCAACGGTCAGTTTCCAACTTAAACCTTGGGTCTAGTGTTTCATGTGAATGAGTGTTTGATTCTGAAGTTCTTTCCTGTTTCTCGGAACCAATGAAGTCATCTTTAATTCATGGTTAACTTACTGGACGAGTAAGGTTTAACGTAGTTATAAAAAAGGAAGAAACAAGTGTTGAGTAACCTGACAAGGTGAACGGGGCTCAGCGCCAATCCCTTGGGTAGACATGATGGCCGTTGGTATCGGTTGGTTCTCCAGCGCGTAACATGATGTGTCATCAGTTCTCTCTCTCTCTCTCTCTCTCTCTCTCTCTCTCTCTCTCCTTCTATGTATATTATATATATATATATATATATATATATATATATATATATATATATTGTTCAGTGAGGAATAAAGGAAAATTACTGAAATACGGTATTGCAAAACGTCATACTTACTGATACATTGCAAAAGTCATATTTGGCCGCATGGTTCACAGTTCATTTAAAAGTTTACGTAGAATTGGTCAATCAGGTCGATTGAAGTGATATTCATATTCATTTCATTGTATAATGTTGATTGTTGGCGTTTTAAAAGGTTGTAGTGCTATGTTAAAGAGTCTTATAAATATGCCTTAGTTTGCATAACTTATATGGTTGTTGATAGAAGCATATGTTTACTTGTCAGTTAATTTTTCACTTATGTTATTCATTCATTTCCTCTGCTTAGCTTTCTCTTTACACATTGGCATTCTATTCAGTAGATGCTTGCTTTGCAGTCAGTCTTTCTAGCCTTATTTCAAATGAATGCTCGCTCATTTCGAATAATAATAATAATAATAATAATAATAATAATAATAATAATAATAATAATAATAATAATAATAATAATAATAATAATAATAACTCGAATGGTCAGATAAACCTCGAAAAGCGGAAAGTTCCCTCCAGGTTCAGACACCATCCAAAACTTGTTCGTCGGCTTCGATGGCCGAAGTCTCCGAAAAGTCCAGATCAAAGAAACAAAATCACTCAGATGTGCCTCTCCCCAGACTGCCTCCTTCCTTTCTTTCCTTCTTCCACGACAGACACAACCTCGCGTTCCGAACCGGCAGTGCCTCGAGGCATCGTGGTGGAGGTGAATATTTTGTCTGTGCGTCTGAGAAAGGCCCAGGGAAGAATCCATTCTACTCTTCCCTTCCAAGTCACTGGACCGTCTTCGTTTTTCCTTTCTCGTTCTTCCCCTGCCCGTTATGAACTCCCATTAACTTTGATTATCAGCCCGTAAAAAGGAAGTTGATGACGTCTGCTCTGTTCCTACGTCAACCTTTGTAAATAATGATACCATGATGCGTGTTAGATTGCATCCATTGGTTAATGTAATTGAATTAGCTTCTGCATTGTGGTGGTAATGACGATGCGTGGGAGGAATGGATGTGAATGGGGTGGAGAAGCAGCGAGAGGATGCTTCTCTCTCCCGCCAGAGGGACTCGAACCTCTAAGTGGGCCACGAAGTCTACAACATTTAAAATCAATAATTGTATTACCATCTGCTGAGGCTCGAGAGGTAATCACTCGCTCCTCCTTGAAGACTGAGATACTTAATTTTCTCTCGGTAGTAATTGGCCATGTAACCTTTACTGCTTCCACACGGTAATTGTATTGTCGTAAAGAGAAAGAAACTAAGAATATAAATAAAATTGAGGTACGTCATTAAGTAGATTTACTATAGGGGAATCAGACCAAAACTTCTCCTAGTTTAAAACAACGGATACTGAATAGTGCTTGATTTTATATTTTTATTGTTTTAGCCTTTTCCAGTGCATGAGGTTTTATTTTATATTCAAGCAATGAAAACTTATTTAGACAGAACAGAATCAGGGCTGACTTTTCATTCTAAAAACCACAGTAATAATAAAGAGAATAAAAATAGGACCCTTTTTGTGCGTAAGTCTTGTCATCACTTTGATTCCCTCAGACGATCTGGACAGCAGTCCTCGTAAGGCTTCAGGATTTTAAATGGTATTTTTGTCAAAATACCAAGATTTACACATAAGAAGGGGGTCTTCATTTATCCCCATCTTTAAATAACGCGATTGTTTCGTCATAGGCTTAAGTAGGTAATAACAAATTTTTTTCACGCGTTAGTAAACTGCTCCTTCCGACTTACTTTAGAAAATAGGAAGGGAAACGATAGATAATAGCAAATTCTATATTGTAAGTAACAAATGAAGTAAACTGATGAATTGAATGAAATGAACAGAAGACGTAGTTCTGCTCCAGGCACTGATCGCATTTTCAGCGCTCAGAGCCTCCACAATGTAGGTAAGACATAGACCCATTTCCTGAAGCCATCCTTTCTCTAGTGGTAATTATGGAACACTCTGTGGCTTATATTGCTATACGTTATCTCTATAAGGGTTAACATTAAATTAATGTACAAATAAATACTCCCGTCGTTAAATTATTTCGACGGGTTAGAACTTCCACAGGTTTGATAAGATCAGTTCCTGGGTAAAACATAGTCTCATAGACCCACCTCCTCAAGCAGTTCATACTTTATCTCTGTGAAGGGTAAAAAATATAATCTCCATGAAATAAATACTCCACTCGTTGACATTATTTCCAAGGCTTAGAGCTTCCACAGGGTTGAAAAGTCTAGTCCTGGATAAAGACAGTCTCATAGACCCATTTCCTCAAGCACTGCATTGGTAGATACGAAACACTTGGCGGTTTACATTGCTTCAATTTTCCGTTCCAAATATCTTTGACCTGTAAAGAGAATTCGTTGTTTCGTTGGGTCATGATTTCGACATAAGAATGTGGTTATAGGTGAAAATTCCCGGTGCTCAGCCATAGCATTCGATCGGTCTGTGGTTTCCAAAGGAATTTACATATGAACCCTTATGGTGAGTCTCTCTGAGGACTTGGAGGTTATATTCCAAATTTTCGCCTTTGGTTAAAGTGACAAACTGAACACAAATGTTTCTATATTCGACTCCAAGTTTTCCCAGGAATTTAAGCGAGACTTTTATTAGATGGTTATCTGTGTTCACACGCTTTGTCTCAATGAAAGAATTAATGGAACTCAAATGGGAAAAGGGGAGGATGAAGGTAAAAAAAAAAAAAAAAAAACTCTTCGAACAGATTCGTCGATTGCCATGACGCAGCAAAGTAACGTCAGTCCTCCAGCAATCAAACGGGGCCGTCGTCATTACGTCACAGTAGTTTTCATTGATATTAACCTTGATGTCGTACTCAATAAATCACTGTTCCAGTGACTTGCAGCCAATGAGCGTTCAAGTCGCTGAAGTAATTGGTTGGGATAAGAAAAGCTCGTAGCAAACAAATCGTCCTTAGCGCTTCCTCTCGCGTAGATTTGTAGTTGTGAGTACCGGGAACGATTATTGTACCGGTAAAATCATCGGCATTGAATCGATGGCCTTGTGATAATCGCGGCAGCATCGTGTATTTAAAATATCATCTTTTGATCTTGGAATTACCATCTTTCCTTAATTGCACTTCTTTTAATGTTCCATACGTGTTTCAAGCCCTTCAGTTATTGCCTCATGACGATGAAAAAATTTTTCACATTGAGAAATCATGATGTGATACTGAAACTAAATTTTAATGTAAAAATATCAAATTAGACCAAATTATATGTATGTATATATATATATATATAAATATATATATATATATATATATATATATATATATTATATATATATATATGTGTGTGTGTGTGTGTGTGTGTGTGTGTGTGTGTGTGTGTGTAGTGTGTGTGTATAAAATATCATTATTCTTAATTAGGCAAGTTCTTCGATCCTTTGTCCCATAGTGTTTCTTTGTCTCAAAGTCCATATGAGTAACATCAGTTCTTAGAAAAGTAATTCATCAACATTATAATATTAAACTTTATTCATTTTAATTTTAACTCAAAGTTGAACAATCGGTAAATTCTGCAACATGCAACTTCTAGGGGTGGGGGCTTAAGACGTAAATTTAGTAATGTTTCCCGGTAAATGCTGACCTAGAGACAAGCATAAACGAAAAGTAGACATATTTTCCAACATTTTGGTACCAAGAAAGTTAATTATTAAGGGGATGTCAGCTGAATCAAAATTTGGTCCCCTTATATGAAATCATGTGATAGACTATCAGAGAAGAGTTGAAACTACGAACGATATGAGAATGCTGAAAAAAAAGATAACTCCTTCCGTCAGCGTTGAAGTTACTATTATTTCAAGCCATTCTTGCGCGAACGTGTAAATCAGTAATAGATCTGTATCAAATTTTTAAATACTTTTACAGACAGATTCCTAGAAGCATCAGCTCCGTGCGCAGCTTTCATCTTAACCTAGGAAAAGTCTTTCTAATTCCCCCTTTGTGCTGTAATTTGAGTTTATTCTCACTTTCTTTTTCCTACTTATCTCATGGCGTTCATGATCTGCAATTTTGAGCTCCTGATGTACTTCTCTTAAATTGTTGATTATGGCAATATCAATGTGTAAGTTATTCTCACAGTTACCATTGTACAACATAAAGAATAGGTCACCTATTTCAGCTCGAAAGAAGAGTCGCTATGTGGGGCTGTGCAATTATTGTTAAGAAACGTTGTAAATTGACTCTGAACTCATAATCATGATTTCACTAATAATGTAAATTTTTAAATCGTAGATGAGTTATGCTTCTTAGACTTTATCTATGCAGTTCTTGTGATATTTCTTGTGAATAGATTTATGGGCTTGGTTTGCCCTTAAATTTGCATCTGATTTTGATATCTAGTCTGTTAATACTTTCCAAGAAATTGTGATTGTATGCTGTAAAACAATCATTAAATTCTTATCCTTGTCAAAAGTTAAGAAGGAGGCTGCTCGTTCAATAGAAAGTTTTGTTTGGTATTTCGCAATTATTAACCTACCTGAAGCTCCGCTTCCCTACTCCCCCCCGCCCCTCATCATCGCCACCAACCATCCTTAGGCCAAACAACAAACACAAATTTTCACGGGCTTCGGACGCGACCCTAATATTGGCTTTTTTTTTTTTTTTTTTTTTTTTTTTTTTTTTTTTTTTATTCCTCTTCGTTTACTTTCGTACAAAGCCTACACGCGTGTCCGTTCTTCTATAAAGTGAAAGGCTGAATGGAGATTCGCCTGGGGGACATTTTTGCCATGCTCCACGGACGCACTTGAGTGTAGACTATCCGCCTTCGATGAAAAAAAAAAAAAATAAAAGAAAAAGACTGGAAAGGGAACTTTACTTTTTCACCCAATCATCTCTGAATGGTTCGAGGGAAGCTATAAATGTAATAGACTCGTTTGCGCGTACTCGCTAGAGAGAAAGGGAGAGAGAGAGAGAGGGACGGGGGGAGCGGAATCTGTCTGGTTTCAGTTCTATAACCTTGCATTCTCTCTACAAATCTCTTCTTAAACAGCTGTTCATAGATCTTTCATAAAATTACAACAAAGTTTCAACAGAAATATCTGTAAATTTCAAAAGTACATGGTGGTCCTGACTTATTTTTTGATATCAGATAGAAAGGGAATCAAGATGCAGTGGAGAAGATGGATTGGATGCTTTCTGGGGGATTAAAAAATCCTCATCAAACAGAAACGAGAAAGAAATAAAATGAAATTTAATGAATATACAAACTGACAGAACGTATTCTCTCCTCTTGAGTATTTTGCTTGCTTTGAAATTTAAAGCCTGAGAAAGGTGTACGCAAACAGAAACATGCATTCATTCAGCCTGACTTCGGACAGAAATCAACCCTGTCTGCCTGCGTATTTGCTCAGACGAGTGTTTGCAGGCTGAGAGTCATCGGCGGCAGTTGAAAAAGGAAAAGAAATGTTTGCCAAGAAATGCTTCAGTGTGTCAATACAACTTCCTCTGAAGATGGGTCAGTGTGGAAAGGAGGCTATGCGACTCGTGATCTGATTTCAGGCACTTTCAAGCATGAAATGTTCTGTCAGGGGTAAAAGGAAAGCTTCTGAGAAAAGTTAGGGAATGCGCTCTCCTCTCTCTCTCTCTCTCTCTCTCTCTGAGCATGAAAATGTTCTGTATACATGTACATAACCAACATGGATGCTGAAGCATATACATAGTGTATATGAACTTAATTTTTGTACTTAAATTGCATATCATACGCTTTCTATATATATATAATATATATATATATATATATATATTATATATATATAAAATATATATGATATATATATATTTTTATATATATATAATATATATATACACATAATATATATATATATATATATATATATATATATTTATATATATATATATATATATATATATATATAGATATAATATATATATATATATATATAATATATATATACATATATATATCATACATATATATGTATATATGTATATATGTATATATGTATATATGTATATATATATATATATATATATATATATATATATATATATATATATATATATTTATATATATATATATAAAGCCTACATGTCCATTATACTTTACACAGTACACATTACTCATGAGTACCACCCCAGTGGTGTACAGCTGAATTCGGGGAGAAATGGAGGGAAGTGTGGTTTGCTTTACGCAATTAGACATTCCACAGAGTACTTGCTAATGTTTCGAGACCATACTGGTCACTGGTCTATTTTCTGACCAAAGCTCGTGTATGTAATCATGACTGGACTTACACAAGCATTAGTCAGGAAAGATTTATCGTAATTTGTAAAGAAGATTTTACACTAACTGCTGTATGACACCCAAATCAAACAAACTTTTAAGGTTATATTTCATTAATGCTTAATTTTTCCAAGTCGTGGGAATGTAAAAACGTTCGATATTGCAAGAAGGGATGAAAGAAGAAGCCACTGAGTAAAGTCATCCTCATCAGTTATTGGCAAAGAAAAAAAAAATGAACGGTATAAAACTACAAAGGAAAAACCTCCACCGGAAATTCCTGGTTGCTTTCCTTTCAGGTTTTTAACTCGTTGAATACCGAGTGAATTTTGATTTCCGGTCCAGTTCTGGTTCACGTTCTCACAGTTCATGCACCGAAACTATTTTCGTGAATATTAAATATATGACAGAGCTTCAAAGCATTTCAGAGGTTAAAGCTATTTCTGGGAAAGTTTTAGAAGAAAGATTCTGATTTTAGATCATTGTACAGGCGAGTATGTCTGGGTCAAAATCATTTTTACTCCTGAAGAGAATGAGTCAAGGATTTTTACCATCAACTGTTGATTTTATTATTTAAAAGAAATATACGAGTATTAAGAGAGCCTTCAGAACAGTAGAAGAGGAAGCCATTGCTGACAGGAAAGAGAAGAACGATGTGGGGCTTGAATACAGCCAACCTAATGTAAAAAGCTGAAAACAGGGCAGGGAATGAATAATGAAAAATATCACTCAGGGGGTTTAAATCTACATGAAAACTACGGAAGACAACAGTAATGGAAGAGAGAGAAGGAAAATCTTTGTAGATGAGAGAGTTTACCAGCATTTAGGAGTCAGAATTGATAACGGTGGAGTGTGTATATATCAGACGACGAGTAGAACTGTCATGTTCAATGAGGCTTTTAGCGTGGGGGAAACCGTAGGGAGATTAATCAATAATAATAATAGTCAAAACTTTGGTTAAGAGTGTAACGGCCTATGGGTCATACAAAGTTAGAGAAGCGTGGCAAATTAGGTTGATAGAATTAAATAAAACAAAACGGGCATAGACTGAGGCTCCTCTACGCAGGGTGAGAACCAATAGCGTTACAAAAGTGATTTTAGACGGAAAGAAAAATTGAGTTAATCATTCATTTCAAGGAGAACGATTTATCGAGAAACCGATGAAAAAATATCAAGGTTCTGTAATACGACAAGGAAAAGGAGAATTATTATGAACAGAATTAAACGCTGTATGAAAACGAAACCTAAAAAATGGAAAAGTCAAACACTTGGTATTAGGGAACTATTGAAAGTCCAAAGAGTAATGATATGTATGTAAGGTTCCATATGCAGTTATATGCATGCATACATATACAGAATAGAACAAAATGTAATGTAATACAGTATTGTTAGGTATTTGGGTACATGATGCAAAAATCTTAATGAAAGCAATTCAAAACTAGTCATTCAAGGAAATTCTTGACAAAGCAATCACAAAATGAAATTTCATTTCCTCCTCGGAATGAAGTTCTATCTGTTTCTTTCGTTATCTTCCTCACGTACCTAGTTTAACCTTTAACTCAAGTAACAGTTACAAGTTCCTGATGTTGCATAATAATCAGATCTGTATCATTAACTGTCCACCCTACCATGACAACTCCCATAAGTAAATCTTCTCTTTCTTTTCAGATATTAATAGTAGCTGTAGCTCTCGGCTTGTGTACCGGACTCTCTATTCAACGCGAACAAAGAAAATTTATTTATCAAGACGGACATCCCTCTGTTCGACGCTATCCCGTGTTCCCGGATAGACACTCGAGTCTGGGTGAGTGTTGAATAATGATTTGAATTTGAATGGCGTCGTCAATCTCGATCTTTGGCTGTCGTTTGACTTACACAGCCAACACAGTACAGGAAAGGTGATGGATTATAATGAAAATCTAGTTGTTACATATGTGATTTACTATATATATAATATATATATATATATATATATATATATATATATATGTGTGTGTGTGTGTGTGTGTGTGTGTGTGTGTGTGTTTGCAGTCTAATAAAGGAGCCCATAAAAACACCAAAATATAGAAAGAAAGTGCTTTCTGTCTATATTTAGGTGTTTTTATGGGCTCTTTTTATTATGTATATAATGTATGTGTGTGCGTGAGTATATGTAAACGCACATGGATATTATTTACACATGCGCATTTATATTTTTGTGTGTGTATGTGTATGTGTGTTTGTTTGTGTGTGTATGTGTGTGTGTATGTGTATTTGTGTCGTTATGTATATCCACTCGCTCCGTGATGCATCGGCTCTTAACACAACATCGCTTAACCAACAAGAGACCCGAAATCGATCCCAGAAGAGAGGAGACAATTAAGGTCCGTGTCTTGAAAACCATTCGCCTTACGTTAACCTAATCATTGAATTCGGTACTCAGGATAAATATAGAATTTCTATGGACGCTTATTTTTGTGAGAGTGTAATAGTTTGAATGACTTTAATACGTTTAACGGTTCTTTTTAGAAAACACACACTCGTCATGAACATCTCGTGAGAAAAGTAAATATCGTGATTCCGAGAAAATACCTGGGAATCAAGCTCAGACTCTCTCTCTCTCTCTCTCTCTCTCTCTCTCTCTCTCTCTCTCTCTCTCTCTCTCTCTCTGTACATTCACACATATACACGAACATATTCGCATGTTGAATGACGAGGTTTTCAACAATGATGCCCATGCAAAAGTATTGTTGAAGAAATCTTGATGTCGAGACCATTATTATTGTTTAATTACTCGAAAAATTATCTATATTATATATATACAATATTTCTTTATCTGTGTAAATTGATTCATATATTGTTACAACCTCCCAGGTTGCAGTTACAGGTTCTTTTAAGGTCTTTATATTCTCAAGGATTGCAGTCAGTACATGTACCTCAGTGACAAGGAAGGACGGAAACAGAAACTCAAGAAAACTTAACAATATTTATTATAAACTAGAACAATGACTTAAATCAACCTTGTGAGATAAAATACACTTAATTGTACAGAATGTTCAAGAGAACAAATACCTGGTTCTCGGGAACTCACAAGAAAACCTAAAGCTAATAAACTAAGCCCTAAACAGAGAAAATTTCAAGAGAGAAACTACTTATTAATATAACAAGTTGGGATCCAAAATAAGGCTAGCCAAAATCACCAATAACCTAATAATAATAAGATAGAAAGAAGTAGGAGATGAAAACAAGGAAAACCTTAATATTCCTACCTATAACACCAAGCTAAGCAATGTGGAACTCAGTCCACTAATACCAACATACAATAACTATGACATATATACATGTAACCATACATATATATATTTATGAATAATGAAAATTGGCAAAAATATATAATTTCACCTTAAGTGAAATTCCAGAAGAGGAGTTGAAATCAGGGCCGTGATCAGTCCATCAAGCTGCTAACGGAAGGGCAAATACTGTACGCCAGGTACTGAAGGGCAACATCTCCCGATACAAGAGGAACGATAGTACGTCTTACCTGGCGACAGACTCCCTACTAGCCACCTCACGAGTCAAGTAGCTCTCACTCCCGTATAACAGCTGGACGAGGATGACACGGCAGATAAATCCAGAATCCAGTGCCGGGATACAGCGACGACACTGGTTTTCCCGTCAAAATCCTCAGACGGGAAAAAGGGAGCAGAAAGAGCGGTCGCAGATGACAGAGCGTCTGCTAAACTCTCAACAGTAGTGTGAAGGTCGCAGGTGACAACAACACCTGCGCGAGAAAAAGCCGTGATCCAGGGACACACACACAACAGACGTATATATGCGTCTTCCAAAATCCGTGAGCGAAATATCCAAGTGCGTGGTCCAAAAGGCAAGTATCCCAAGTCGTCCTCCAAATCAAAATATATGCTGCGACAGGAAACAGTACTGGTGAGAGCTTGTCAAGACCCGAACTCTCGTTGACCGGTCGACCATGTCCACTCATCACCTTCCCAGTGTTTATAAACACTCAAAGCAAAAGAATAACAATCGTTAAAACGATAGTTCACTAATACACAAAAAAGGAGGAGGAGGCCCAAAAACACTGAAACAATCGTAAAGCCACTTAACTTACGGAAACACAAGAGTAAACATACTCAGCAAAAATTTAACTTAAAAGTAAACAAAAAAGGTAAACAAGGCTGATTTAAATCAACAAAAGAAATCATAATAGTTTTACGTTAACCTAATACCTTCCTCCCCCAAAACAAAAAAAATTATTCACATAGAATACATTTTTTTTTTTAAATCAAATACTGTAAGAATGCTGAAATGAAAAGGAATTAACATAATATTATAGAGATACAAAACCAGATCAAGATAAATATTTAAACAACCCTGAAAAATAAAGGTTATGAATATTATTACAATACACATGACAAAAGAAGCATAGCTTCACGAAGAAAACTTACAATAGAGTACTTTAAAGAAGGCTAAACCAAGACTCGAACGAGTACCAAAAAAATACTGAGAGACCTTACTAAGGTTGAACATACAAAAACAACGCACTTAACCAAACCTACATCTAAACTAAACTCTAAGATAAGGACTCACTCATACTCACACACATACTTGCATACTTGCCATCATATTTTACTATGCAAAAAATAGTTTTATACAAACCCAATGAAGACACGAGAAGGGCGAGGGAGGGACAAAAGCCAAGATTACATACGAGAAAGGGCATCAGGAATACGGTTCTCAGATCCCTTAATATGTTTGATAACCAGAGAGAATTCCTGCAACTGCAGAGCCCACCTTAAAATCCTCTGGTTGGATCCTTTCATCCGTTCGATGAACACTAGAGGATTGTGGTCAGTCCAAACTCTATAGGAAAGAGAATTAGTCACATAGGGTTTAAAATGTAGCAGAGTACGAACCAAGGCCAAAGCCTCCTTCTCAATAGTGGAGTACCTTTTCTCCGCTGCCAATAACTTACGGCTGAAGTAAGACACAGGACGAACCTCTCCAGCCTCATTCCTCTGAAAGAGGACACCCCCAATGCCTACATCACTGGCATCCACCGCAATAATGAAAGGTTTCTGAAAATCAGGGGACATTAATATTGGGTTTGACACCAACACCAGTTTAAGTTTAATAAAAGACTCTTCACATTGAGGAGACCACACAAATTTCTGTCCTTTTTCTAACAGCTTAGTAAGCGGCTGAGCAATGTCCGAGAAGTTTCGCACAAACCGCCTATAATAGCCCGTCATACCGAGAACTCTCCGAACTTCTCTGACATTGCACGGCCTCTTCAAATTTATAATGGCCTCGAGATTGGCTTGTTTAGGGGCTACCTGTCCCAAACCAACCTCATGACCCAAATAACATACTTTGGCCTTGCCAAATTCACACTTACCTAAGTTCACAACAAGACCGGCGGCCCCAAAGCTTCAAACACTTTTCTCAACCTTACCATATGAGTTCGCCAATCATTGCTGTGAACAACTAAATCAATCAATATAAATTTCAGTGCCTTCCAAACCACAAATGACTCTGTTCATAAGCCGCTGAAAGGTACATGCAGCATTCTTCATCCCAAAAGGCATTACTTTACATTCGTAAAGTCCAAAGGGAGTTACAAAAGCAGAAATTTCCCTGGCTCGATCAGACAGGGCACTTGCCAATATCCTTTCAACAGATCCAACTTAGTAATAAATTTTGCAGACCCTATCTGATCGAGACAGTCATCAATGCGGGGCAAAGGAAAAGTCATTTTTAGTACTGGCATTAACCTTACGGTAATCCACACACATACGGTACTTCCCATCAGACTTCTTGACCAGAACAATCGGAGAGCTCCAAGGACTTATCGAAGGTTGGATTAGGTCATGCTCCAGCATATACTTTATTTCCTCCTCGACTATGTCCCCTCTTCACTGGATTTAGTCGATAAGGACTCTGCTTTACGGGGGGGACGCACTGCCCACATCCACATCATGCTGAAGCAAACCTCGTCCTAACCTGGCGAACTCTGAAATACTTCTGGAAAAGAACAGATTAAATTAATAATGTCCCTTTTCTGGTAACTTCCAGATGGTCCAACCCTCCTTTCAAAACCTCTAGATTTTGAATATTATTAAAGAGAGCATCAGAAGACACCTGACCAATTAAATCCTCAAAGTTATCCTCTGGAGGCTCTACAACCTATACACAGGCTCATATACAATAGCTAAAGGATCTCTACCACATGAAATATAAGATTTTAATCTATTAATATGAAAGACCCGGCACTTTCGTTTGGTCCCGGGGGCTTCAAATTCATAATTCACCTCATACAATTTTCTCAAAACATTCCAGGGCCCTTATACCTTGGTTCGAGGGAAATTGTCTGAGTCTGTACTCACACCAATACTAATTCCCCAGGCTCAAATGACCGCACCTTGGTTTTCCTATCAAAATTTGATTTCATGACTGCTTGGGAAGAAGCCAAATTTTCTCTAGCAATTTCCATGCAATGCTAATTTCCTTTTCTTCCGTAAATTCTCTACAAATTCCACACATTAATTTCTCCCTTCTGACCAGATGCAAGCAATTCGTGGAAAATTTCCAACGGACCACGTACCCTGTGTCCAAACCAAACACCCATCGAAGGGAGCTACACCTGTAGATGAATTCGGATGGTTCCTTATAGCAAAGAGAGCAAAGGGAAGCCCTTTTTCCCCAATCCTCTCCTTGTTCATAGCAGTATTTCTTTAACACTGATTTAAGTGTCTGGTGGAATCTTTCCACCACACCCTGACTCTCTGGATGATAAGGTACGCTGGTAGTGTGCTGAATGGCCAGTTCAGCCACACTTACCCCTAAATACCTTACTCGTAAAATTCGTCCCACAGTCGTCTGAATTTTTACGAGGGAGTCCATATCTGGAGAAAAATTCAATAAGCTTTTCAAATACTGCTCTTGAGGTAATTTTTTTCATTGGGAATGCCTCAGGAAATCTAGAAGCCCTGTCCATAATCGTCAGGAGATGAGTAAACCCAGTCTTTGTTCTGGGCAAAGGCCCTACCACATCTATTACCAATTCTACAAAAGGTTCCCCAATTGCAGGAATTGGATTTTAAGGAGGTGCTTTAGGGATTACTTGATTGGGTTTTCCCATCACCTGACAAAACCTCACAGTTACTAACAAATTGTTTTCTTTCACTGATAATTTTAATCCTGGCCACCAAAAACTTTTGCCAACCTCTTGAAAGTTTTAAATACTCCAAGTGACCATAGAAAAAGAATCATCATGTGACAACCTCAAAACAGACTCCCTAAACTGTGAGGGAACCACAATTTGTTCCACTCGAGAAGTCTCGTTCAGATCATGTGTAGATGGGCGACTAACTCTGTATAACAAACCTTTTATTACACAAAACCTTGGTTTAGTTAAATCGGCTGTGTCACCCACTCAAAATCAAACTCTTGTTTTCTGAGCCTCAATAAACGTGAAACGGTCCCAATCGGGTTGCAAGATATCACTAATACTACTAGGACTATCTACTAGCTCCGGGCCTTTCTAACTCTACTTCTAAACTACTTAAATCTAAGTCATCATCTTTATCAAATTAGCTGCCTTAGCAGATGTCCGGGTCGTCACAGCCACGGACAAGCATCCTAGTCAAAATAGGGAATAATTCCAGACCCGTTATGGTCTAACATGTCATTTCCTAAAATACCATCAATACCTGGAATGGGGAGACTCTCTCAACAGCCAACTCAGTTACTTTATTTTACCAGGAAGGATACTCGACTTCTACCAAGGGAGCTGAAACCACTGTGTTCGGGAACCCTCCCAGAACCACATATTCCCTGAATATTTAACTAAACCATTTAATGATTCTTTTAACACTAATGACCGAGCAGACCCTGTGTCTCGCAAAAATTTCACCTTAAGTACTCCTGAATCAGTAATCAGTCTACCAGGCCAGATATATTTATCATAGAGTCATGCCTGACTACTCCCAGATGGATTCACATTACTGCTGTCACAACTAATCTCATTACCACTAACAACCACTGATGGATTCTCAACCTTGGGATTAGACTTATTTGAAATTAGAGTATAGGGTTGTGACCACTACTGTCACCATTTCTCTGAGATACCTCCTTCTGGCATTACACTGAGCCTGATAATGCCCGGGCTTATTGCACCAAAAGCAGGTCCCACTACCTCTACTCACATTACCAGATATCAACCCGGTTTGGAAAAGACTCTAGTGTGCCCACCACTGAGACTTTTCCCTGACTATTCTCATTCTTAGAATAAGTTGGGACTCTGAATGCTTTACTCTAGTATCTCCAACATTACGAGATTTCATATTAAATTATTTGGCCTAGCAGACTGGAATTTTATAACACCTGGGACCCAAAATTACCAGACCCCGCTCGATGGGTCAAAACAAACTCATCGGCAATCTGAGCCGCCTTACTTAAACTGACAGCTTTTACTTCCTCTAAATATATTCTCAGTTTCCTTGCTACAATGCTTCTTAATTCCCTCACAGCATAATTCCCTTAAGGAGGAGAAAGAGGCCACCTGTCGGCTCTTTAGCCAATCATCAAACTGCTCTTCCTTGAGCCTAGCAATTCTACAAATGAAAGAGCAGGGTGCTTACAAAATTCCTAAATTTTAGGCGATAGGCCTCAGGACAAGGTCATAGGCCTTGAGGACTAATGCCTTCACTTTATTATAATCACGGGCTACCCCACCTCCAAAGAATTATACACCCGGATTGCCTTGCCCACCAGCCTACACTGATTAAGACTCCCCATCCCCACATCTCGGTGGGGGCCAAGATAACCTGTATCTACCCCGTTTCAAAAGCCTTAAAAAAATTCAGGCACATTTCTTTCATCAATACAGGGACCAACTTCAGCTGCCCCTATATAAATTTATCAGCAGATGGTCCACAGGGAGTACTTAACCTATTTGGAGAACCTTGTAACCTAGCCAACTCCAAATTTACATTGGCCATCTCTAGCTCATGCCGCCTCACCCTCTCGTTCTCTTCAAATTCGAGCTTTCATTAACTCTAATCCTCTTACAAATTAAGCTATATTCACTGTCCTCCTGGGACACTACAGGCTGTACTGGGGCTACATTCACTGGTACAGGGTTTTTCTACTAAAAATGGTTAGTGTACACATTAGCTTTAAATTGCAAATTAGCCTGCCTTCAAAAATTGTTCCAGTACGAGGAGGATCTTCAAACAAAGAATACCTGGATTCACACTAACATCTTCATCACACTACCCTCTCGCTCTGAGTCACTATCACCAACACTGTCAAAATCCCTAACTAAATTTTCTCCTTCAGCCATACCTTGAGCTACCTTACTTTTTACAGCTATCAGCAACTGGGCCCTAGTGTTCGCAGCCCTAAGTGGGACACCTAACCAGCGAGCACAACTTACCAAATACTCCTTATTCAGAACAGGAAGATGCCTAAGGCAATCTGCCGATCCCAAAAACTCAGCTGGATCAAAAATAAATTCCTCCATGGTTCCAAAATTAAATGGGGAGTAAGGCAATACACTAAACAGAAACAAATACTGCTAAATCCACCAAGCGCTGTTCCGCCAACCAAAACACTGAGAACACCTGAGTGCAATCCTGTCACGGTCGCCAACTGTTACAACCTCCCAGGTTGCAGTACAGGTTCTTTTAAGGTCTTTATATTCTCAAGGATTGCAGTCAGTAATGTACCTCAGTGACAAGGAAGGACGGAAACAGAAACTCAAGAAAACTTAACAATATTTATTATAAAACTAGAAAAACAATGACTTAAATCAACCTTGTGAGATAAAATACACTTAATTGTACAGAATGTTCAAGAGAACAAATACCTGGTTCTCGGGAACTCACAAGAAACCTAGCCTAAGCTAATAAACTAAGCCCTAAACAAGAGAAAATTTCAAGAGAGAAAACATACTTAAATATATAACAAGTTGGATCCAAAATAAGGCTAGCCAAAATCATCAATAACCTAATAATAATAGATAGAAAGAAGTTAGGTAGATGCAAACAAGGAAAACCTTAATATTCCTACCTATAACACCAAGCTAAGCAATGTGGAACTCAGTCCACTAAATACCAACATACAATAAACTATGACAATATATACATGTAACCATACATATATATATTTATGAATAATGAAAATTGGCAAAAATATATAATTTCACCTTAAGTGAAATTCCAGAAGAGGAGTTGAAATCAGGGCCGTGATCAGTCCATCAAGCTGCTAACGGAAGGGCAAATACTGTACGCCAGGTACTGAAGGGCAACATCTCCCGATACAAGAGGAACGATAGTACGTCTTACCTGGCGACAGACTCCCTACTAGCCACCTCACGAGTCAAGTAGCTCTACTCCCGTAGAACAGCTGGACGAGGATGACACGGCAGATAAACCAGAATCCAGTGCCGGGATACAGCGACGACACTGGTTTTCCCGTCAAAATCCTCAGACGGGAAAAAGGAGCAAGAGAGCGGTCGCAGATGACAGAGCGTCTGCTAAAACTCTCAACAGTAGTGTGAGGTCCCGCAGGTGACAACAACACCTTGCGCGAAAAAGCCGTGATCCAGGACACACACAACTACGTATATATGCGTCTTCCAAAATCCGTGAGCGAAATATCCAAGTCGCGTCCAAAAGGCAAGTATCCCAAGTCGTCCTCCAAATCAAAATATATGCTGCGACAGGAAAACAGTACTGGTGAGACTTGTCAAGACCCGAACTCTCGTTGACCGGTCGACCATGTCCACTCATCACCTTCCCAGTGTTTATAAACATCAAAGCAAAAGAATACAATCGTTAAAACGATAGTTCACTAATACACAAAAAAGGAGGAGGAGGCCCACCCAAAAACACTGAAACAATCGTAAAGCCACTTAACTTACGGAAACACAAGAGTAAACATACTCAGCAAAAATTTAACTTAAAAGTAAACAAAAAAAGGTTAAACAAGGCTGATTTAAATCAACAAAAGAAATCATAATAGTTTTACGTTAACCTAATATATATATATATATTTATTTATATATATATATATATATATATATATATATATATATATATATATATATGGTGTGTGTGTGTGTGTGTGTGTGTGTGTGTGTGTGAGTGTGATTGGTTATTGTAAAGAAGATGCTGACAGATTTTTACATTTGTGAAAATCATGAATTTTTTCAACGTTTTAGGCAACAGCACAGTTCCTATCAGAACCTCCTGTTAACGGTTACTATTCTTGTCACAGCATTTCGACCTCCCCTCCGCTACCTTCTTACGCTAATCACAGACAATCGTACTTAACGTTTAATGTTCCGACAGATGCACATGAACTTGCGAACACGGTGCAAAAAATAAAAAATAAAAAAAAAGACTTGTTCTGCTCTCCGTATTACTTCAAATGAAGCTCTCGGAAAGCTGTAAAGTCACTGATGGCCGATGAAGACCCCTCACTTATCTCCGTCTTCTTCTTCTCTTTTTAATGCTAGTCTTTTCTACCGTTGAACTAAAGGACCAACCGTGAAAAAGGAAGCCGTTTTGGTGTGCATAATGGTGAACGTCCGCGTAACTGTATATGGGTCATTAAGGCGATTACAAGATCTTCTTCTTCTATGAAAGGATCCATGACTTCGGGTCGTCCACAGTTATCACCCTCTCATCACGCGTACCAATCGTGGGTTCATCTCCGGACGGCGGAGACTTCGTGAGTGAGAAGGCGGCGGTGGTGGTCATTAATCGCGTGAGGAAAGACAAGAGACAAAGAAAGAAAGGCCCATTAGGTTGCAGACCTTTGTTTTTTAAGTCTTAATCCACTCGCATTCTCTTAGTCTATTTTCATTTTCTTCTTATATTACGAGTCCACATTGTCTTACCTAGTCCAGCCACTCAGTGGCGTGGTCGGTTTGGTCTTGACCTGCCACCTCGGTGGCCGCGAGTTCGATTCTCGGGCAGGTGACAGAAGTTCACTCTCGACGTCGCGGAAAGCCGTTGGTCCCGTTGCTGAATAACCACTGGTTTCATGTAACGTAAAAACACCATACAAACAAACAAACAAAACAAATATTTACCTAGTCCTTTGTTCTGTCTTATAAAACAAATATTTTTTTAATCTTCAAAAGGAAATATTTTCTTTTAAAAGCAAACAGTCTAAGAGGTGTCACTGTTCCTGAAAGAATTTAATGAGCTGGTGATTTGTGGCTTTCAGTATAAAGCGAAATGTCTGAAATATTGACAGATTTCTTAGCATTTTTTGTCACGGAATTATGCCACGATAAGATGAAGACAAGACGATCAAGAAAACGTCTTGGTGACAGTAAATCACTATTAAATATAATGAATGAAATTACTGTTAAAATAAGATCATTTTGATGTATTTCGATGAAAAAAAAAAAAAAAATAGAAATGTTAGGCCGATTGATTCAACTCCTCATAATATCATGGCAACTTCTAAAATGAATTCGTCAGTGAACGGAGGCATGCTCACAGCGACCCCTCCCACTGTGATTTCCAATCTCTTCACTGAACATACACATTAAAAGGCAATTATAACAATACAGATTTCAATTACCTCTAACAACCACCGACGATGATTATCGGTCTTGGGTAATGACACCAATATGACCTGACCGCCTTCTATATAGGCTAGGGTAACAACCTACCGCTGGAGGGGAAAATGAGATTGCTCCTTTCGACGTGAGTGTGATTTGCATAGACTTATATTCCCACGAAGTCCTGCGCTTCACATCATTCATTAACATTCTTAAAAAAGGTTCTTCATCAAGGCAAGACCACCCGGGTTTCGGGAACTTTTACTGACGTGGAGAGGCTTGTGAAAAGTGTCTACCGAGAATCGAGCTCAAGAACTGGTCGCTGTTTGTATTCTGCCGTGATGGGTCTTGGAAGCTATGTAGTTGGAAATTTAATTAATTAAATAAAGACTGCAGATGAAGTTTTTATTTCTGTGAAATGATGAAAACAAGAACTCATATTTCAGGCTACAAAACACTCGATGTTATTCCATATTCACACTGCAATAATAATTCGAAATCAGAGAAGTGGTAACGAACTTCAAGCAATGCTTTATGAATAGAAAAACACAAGTCATGTTCCCCATTGTGGAAAGACCAAAGGCACGAATTTCTTAGAAGATAACACTTTTGAACTAAATTTATATCTGTATAAATTCTTTAGTTTAAATAGTAGGCTTTTCACATTGAACTGAAAAATTTATATATGTATAAATTCCTTAGCTTAAATAGTAAAGACTTTTCACATTCAACACAAAAATTTATAAATATATATATATATATATATATATATATATATATATATATATATATATATATATATATATATAAATTCCTTAGCTTAAATAGTAAGGACTTTTCACATTCATTCTTATGCAACATATGAAAGTACATCAAAGTGTTGGCATTTAGGCCTTTTCTGATCGCCAGGCTGGTATGGAGGTCCAAGATTACTCATTTTATGGGTTTGAATGGAAGGACCTAAATCGGATACCAGTTTCACTTTCAGTTTTACTTTTTAGCCATAATCCTTTTTTTCGTACTGCCCATTAAGAGAGAGAGAGAGAGAGAGAGAGAGAGAGAGAGAGAGAGAGAGAGGTGGGTTGGAGATAACTCATAGTGATTAATTATGGTGGGCATGTTTCTCACCTCATGCCAAGTTCACAATATACCTACCCATTTGCTAGACCAGGATCAAATTTACATAGGTATTGAAAGACATAAGATTTCTGTTCTTTATCAAGAAATTAAACTTTATTTCTGCAACGTAAATAATTACCGAGTCTTTAAGTAATTTCATGAATGAATGAAATAAAGTGAAAATAACACTTGATATAAGTGAATAACAGTTGAGCAACTCAACACAGGCATGAAAAAAATGTAATGAAAAGTAGTGATACCAAGGCGTGATCTGACCTCCAGCTTATTCGGGGCGCATGCTAAAATCTACATGGAAATAGAGCGTTGTTTCACCAACGAAAATGAAAATAAATACGCTATATATTAAGAGAATTGATTTTTCTGCACTGTTTAACATGCCAATTATATTTTTTTTACATTTTCATTCTAATAAATAAATTATAAATATCCCATCCTAATTATCTTTTCCAGTAATTTGTAGGCTTACTCCCCGAGTAAGCGAAAACTGTAGAAGAATTTGAGGTTAACGAGAAACGGGTAGCTTAGAAGGGTAAACTACACAGACTACTACCATACCATCTCGTCTTTGGAACTACTTTCACTCGGTTTGACCACTGCGGCTAGTAGGAGTTGGGGGGGTGGGTGATGGGGCGGGGGGGACAGGGAAGTCAACGAATTCCCTCCAAAGAAGAAGAAGAAGAAGAAGAAGGTTTGCCCCGGCCGGATCGAAGTGACCTTTTACCACTAATAGCGCCTTTGAGGAAGTTCAGACATTATACCATTTCACCTGTTCTTTACCATTCTCTGCGACTACGTGTAACGCAAGATGCAAATTGACTCGCTTTCCTAAGCATGGTTCTAAGTTTAGTCACGTCTCATGCATCGAAATTAAGGCCAATTGAAGATTGCTTTTACTTATCGATATTCTTAGCTGCATCGGCCTAGAGAATTGTCTGGGAAGCAGTGGATTTGGATTTATTATTATTATTATTATTATTATTATTATTCTTATTGATTATTATTATTATTGTTATTATTATTATTATTATTATTATTATTATTATTATTAATAAGGCCACTTGAAGAGTGCTTTTAGTTATCGATATTCTTAGCTGCATCGTCCTAGAAAATTGTCTGGAAGCAGTGAATTTTTATTATTATTATTATTATTATTATTATTATTATTATTATTATTATTATTATTATTATTATTAAGGCCAATTGAAGAGTGCTTTTAGTTATCGATATTCTTAGCTGCATCGGCCTAGAAAATTGTTTGGGAGGCAGTGATTTTTTATTTATTTATTATTATTATTATTATTATTATTATTATTATTATATTATTATTATTATACGATGAATGCACCATTCTAAATTTAACAGTAATTAGATGTGGGATTATAATACAAAATGTGAGGGGATTTGTTTAACTGTACATATGCAAATTATCTTGAATTTGTGATTTGTTCCCACGAATATACAAACAGCCTGCATAAACCAACATTATATATGTAATATGATGCTTTTTTTTGGACGTTACATGAATACAATATGAATGTGTTGTATAAAAACATCAACGAGCAAACATTGTTAGAACAATAGATAATAAACAATGTTTACTGTCCAGGTCCCTAAAAAGGCGCTGCCCACACATTGCCCCCTTGCCCATTTTGGGTTTCTTTGTCTGCGTCTGTGTTTGTTTAGGGCAAACTGGTAGAATAAGTGACATAAAGCAAGAAACACTTAGGCCAATAATTGATAGGTGTCTGCTCTCTCTCTCTCTCTCTCTCTCTCTCTCTCTCTCTCTCTCTCTCTTGTGCAGTTTAAGTATCCAGATACTCTGATTTGTTACCTAAGTTGATTAAATGTATGTTAGATTTAATGCTACAAACTCGAAACTATACGAAAAACTTGCTAAGTCGCATGAGTAATTTTCGTATCTCTCTCTCTCTCTCTCTCTCTCTCTCTCTCTGTTGCAGTGACCATAGAAGAAAACGAAACGAATACCAAAGGCTTCACCAAAACAACAATTCTGTTCCCTCGCCACTCCCTGTTAGGACGTTACTCCTTCCTACCTTTGCTCCTTCCCAGGGCCTCCTTGTAGCCGATTCCAAGTGCCTCCTTGGTTAAACGTGGCTGTTGAGATTCAACCTTTCATCCCAAAAATGTCGAATCGGCAAAGGAAGGGCTTTTGTACCATGCCCATGATGACAGGTCCTGAAATAGAAATGCTGAGGGGACGGAGAGAAAAGTGATATTACATCGGTGACTTTTTTTTCTTTCTTGATGAAAAATCGGCTCAGGCTACATTTTGATGGGTAAAAGAAAGTGACACCATCGTAAGGTGACACGGTCGGTATTGTGGTAAAACTCAACGGTAGTATGGATTTCCTTTTTCTCTTACTTCTATTTTTCAGCTGTCTTTATCACCGAGTGTTTCTATTCATATATGAAAGACAAACAGATCGATATTGAAACCTCACAATTCATGGTTTTTGTTGGCGATGCTTTTTAATGTTTATTTCTTCTTCGCTTAGCACGAGTTACATACTGCAACACTGCTTTACAAAACCATCATATAAATCTACGCACAGTAATCAATGGACATGAATGAGAAGTGCAAGAAACAGCCAGTCCAGATAATTAAAACTGTTTCTGGATTTCATTATAAACAACTCTTCGTTTACCATCTATTTTATAATTTCATTCTAAGTATTGTGGTCGCTAAATCTGATCTCTCCATCATAGAACCCCACAACAGTGTCACGTCAAGTACATTTCTTTTGTAAAAATAAGTAGGATGTCTACATCATTTCCTGTAACGCTCTTAGCACAGTTCTGAATAAGATATGAACTAATAAAGAGAAAGCAATCTTGTTATCAGATACTTTCTTCTCTCGATGAAAGCGACTTCTTATGAAGAATAACAGTGCCTTTTATTCATCTAAGAAGAATTCCAGAATTAGTACTCTTCCGGTAGAAACTAATGTCTACACTTCTCAGAGTTCTTGGCCTATTTTGTGATATTGGTCATTGGTATTCTGCCCATCGACAATCTCTCTCTCTCTCTCTCTCTCTCTCTCTCTCTCTCTCTCTCTCTCTCTCTCAAAGAGGTTCCTATCGCTAGCTCGTTGCATGAGAGGA
>NC_061109.1:115677803-115687803 GCF_015104395.2 Macrobrachium nipponense
CTTAAATATACTTATAAAAATCATATGGGAACTGATTTCACAGATTTGAACACTAAATTGAATAGATTAAAAAATATAGTTTTTCAAATACAAGATAACAGGAAAATTTGGGTCACACCAAACATGTTTCTCAAAGTAGTATTTCCTAATATACTATGCTAGCAAATCAGCTCTCTCTCTCTCTCTCTCTCTAACAAACTCACATTAATAATCGGCTCGAATTATTCACAGATGTGTTCAAGGCGTATATACCTGCCCATCACCCTATAGACCCTGTAGTGAAGGTCTGACCAGATACCCTATACTATAGGGTATCTGGTCATACCCTCACTTCGAGTACCCTGTAATAACTGTCTACGAACCACGGTGGAGAGACAGATCTCCCGTCTTTTTTTTTTCTTTCTTTTTTGTACACTTTTTGTTATGGGGTCAGAGTGGTTTGGTGATTTAAGTAACTGTATGTTAAAGAAAAAATGTTCTGTGCTTTCTTTGCAGCAGGAATTTGACAACCTTCTTTGACATCAGCGACGTGTTCTGAAAGTTGAAAGGTATATCTTGTAGTAGGAATGCATCAAATTGATGAAATTGTGGTTGATCGTCGTTCTTATTTGACTATTATTATAAAATTTACCATTCAACTTTTAAAGGATGCTCACTGGTCCTATCAGATCTATGACGCATCTCTCAACCTAGAACGTGAAATAAGTACCTGGTAGTTAGAAAACTACTGTGTATGGGCTTTGGGGGAGAAGGGCATTGTGCTAGCAACCTCATCCCAAAAGACTTATGAAAAGTAGATGTTTTACATCCTCAGGATTATCTCCCTCCAGGAAAAAATTGTATATATATATATATATATATATATATAACTATACTATATATATATATATATATATATTATATATATATATTGTTTAGAGTAACGGATCGTTAGTGAATTTAAAAATCAAATTATAAATCAAATTATAATGTAAAGTTTATGATAGTCATGAAATAATGATGATCACACACTCACTCACACACACACACACACACACACACACACATATATATATATATATATATATATATATATATATATATATATATATATATATATATATATATACATATATATATATATATATGCATACATTTCATTTCACCCTTCTCCTGGCTGTATGCATATATGATCATCACACGTCTACAGTGATTTGTTGCAATATATATATAAATATATATATATATATATATATATATATCTATATATATATATGTGATATATAATGTGTGTGTGTGTGCGTCTGTATGTTTTAGGTTTTCTCCAACGTGTGTATGTGTATGTATGCGTGTATTTGCCGGTATGTACGTACATATTCTGCCTCTTAGAGAGCGCGAATGTCCGTGTTAGTGAATTTCACCGCGGGCTGTTTCCTACGCTCGTCTATACTTATATGGATTTTAGGTCAGAACAGCTCACTGATAACTCCATTTCCCTCTACTGCATTGACGGTTGATAATTTACAACACTGTTTCGGTATGTTCCTCGTTGCAAAGAATTTGCACGTGACGCCGTGGTTTGCAACCCGTATAACTGTTGCGACAGCAACGTGCAACTCATTGTTGGACCGAGAGTACGATTTTGGCCGCTCATTTACAACATTCCTCTTCGCCGCAGGAGATCAAAGCGAATATTTCTCCTTTGCGTTCAGGAGGACGTCGGAGAAAACGTAAAACAGATTTTTGTAGTTCTTATACGCGTGTTCGGAATTAACTCAAACTCAGATTTCTAAAAGTACCTTAAATATATTTTGTGGTTTCGCTGTATACTCTAGTGTTTTGCTTCTACGATAGTCATTATTTTTTAGACAAATTTGAAGGGAAATATTAATATATGGCGTCGGTTACTTCGGCAATGAAATAGTCAGCTGAATTACGACGCTTGTTAGTGGTCATCGACAACTGTTATAAAAAAAAAAAAAAAAAAAAAAAAAAAGCCTAAAATATGAAGTAAGTGTAATACAACCTGTTGTACTGTGACCTACCTTTGTCGGCATTCCTTGGTTACAAAAAGCATCATCAATCTAATGAATTACGTCATTTTTGGCAGCCTTTTTTTTTTTTTTTTAATTGACCGAGATTGGCGTGGGTTCTCAGATCTAGGTCTTCCTTTTTCACGAAGGGAGAAGTTATACAAAGAAAATTACAGTATTGGCGTTAATGACATACTACTTTTTTTCAGTGCTGTGCGTCGAAATTCAAGGTTATGTAGGGGTAAAGAACCAGAATTTTTCGCTTTCATCGGACACCGGATGTCTTATCCAGAACAGACCGAGACAACGGATGTGACGAATACTACTCTTCTCTCTCTCTCTCTCTCTCTCTCTCTCTCATACAAACACACACACACGCATACACACACACGCACGCATAGTACAGACACATTGCTACAAAAGGCTTCAGTGTAAAACACGCAATTTACCTTTAGATGCAGTTCGGCCACTGTTAGCAAGAAGGGAGAACTAATAGACTACGCCTTGGTTCATGGCGAGGAGACCTTGTTCTACTTCCATGAGCTCCTGTTGTTACTAAATACGTTTTCCATAAAGAGATGACGACAAGAAAGTACATGCTACTCATGCACTTACATGCGCACGGAGAAAGAGAGAGAGAGAGAGAGAGAGAGAGAGAGAGAGAGAGAGAGAACCTATTCCCGATGAATAGCTTCACCCCTGGGAGGTGAGGATTATTTTATCAAGACCCGATTGAAGTAATGATATTTGTTGACTGAGTAATAACTAGTCCGTTTGCTTTTTCCCTCCTACCCAACTGCAACATACTGCAGTTGGCTAAGATTCAGATAGTATTTTAGTGCTTGGGTCAACAGATTTTTCACCATAGGTTTTTTCGCAAACTAAGCCGAAATGGCTTCCGTGATCTCCCTGACTGTAACTTGGGATTCTTGCTCAGTGGGGAGAGTCTAGTATCACTCAGAGAGAGAGAGAGAGAGAAGGGAGAGGAGAGAGAGAGAGAAGAGAGAGAGAGAGAGAGAGAGAGAGAGAGAGAGAGAGAGAAGAGGGGAACGGGAAGAGGCGGGGGTGGGGGGGGGGGTTCAGGAGAAGCGGCGATCTGAGGCGTGGAAACTTAAAAACACTTTATCTTAAAGAAGAAATACATGGCTATTGACATCTGATCACCACTTTCACAGACCTTCACACCTCGTTCTTCTTTTATATATTAGAAGGGATCCCAGACGTCTACATATTTGATATATATTTTATATTGTTGTTGACATTTTCTGAATCTCCACCGTGTATTTATGGTTCATTCATTATTGAGAAATAAAGAACATATATTCATGATCAGATCAATTACCTCAGTCGGTCTAGATTAAGGTGGGCATATGCCGGCACGGGCTGCTGTTCCTAGGCGAATCTAAAACGATACCGTCAATATTTAGAATCTAAAATAGAAATATAAATCATTATGTAAGATTAACTTATTTATCCAACGATTTGTGTAAAAATTCGTTTCTTAATTGTGTAAGTTTTGATTAGAAAATGCGAATTACGATTACCATGCAGAATGAACTTCAACCTCGAACAGCGCTTTGAAAATACTTTCGCCTTCAGTGCGACTGAACCTTGGTAGAGATGGATGCAGCTGCACTTGGTCAGAACACTCACTGTGTATGTTAGTACGCATATCAGGTTAATGGTTTCTGTTGTGTGTGTGTGTGTGTGAGTGTTAAGGCGGACGGACTTTTCAACATTCAGTCATGACAGACATCAGTCATGTTATAGATAAGAATAAATGAAAGGCATTATGACAATGATGTCTGCGACTTTGTGGTCTATTTTCAGAAGTTGCGGGTTGTTTTCGGTTTACTATTTTCTCCTCCCGAACATCGAACCAGTTCTTGAATTGAATTTTTATGGTCGCCTTGACGAAAAGAGTTGCCCTAATAGTACCAAGGCCAGGTTCGTAGGACGAGCCTTTGGTCGTGATCTGCTCAGTTGCGAGGAAAATCTTCTGTTATTTTTGGGGATCCTCTTTTTTGTGAAGGGAGCAGCCATGAAGGAAGAAGGGCCTGTTGCTAGTAATCGTACCCCATATGAAGTAAGAACATCTGAAGCCATATAGTATATATATATATATATATATATATATATATATATATATATATATATATATATATTATATATATACACACATATATGTATATATACGTAAGTATTTGTATATACATATACATATGTATTTACTATACAACACACACACACACACACACGCATATAATATATATATATATATATATATCATAATATAAATATATATTAATTAAATATATATATATATATATATATATATATATTATATACTAATATGTATGTATTATGTATGTTATATATATTATATATATATATATATATATATATATATATATGTGTGTGTGTGTGTGTGTGTGTATGTGTGCGTGTGTGTGTAGGTATGTATATATATAATATTGCAACTAATAAGAAGCCTTTTACAAAAAAATTGTGTAAAAAACGACAAGGTTAAGCGGAAAACAAAAACGAATTAATAACCACAGGCAATTACGTTGCAAGCCTTGCAAACCAAAGAGAGAGAGAGAGAGAGAGAGAGAGAGAGAGAGAGAGAGAGAGAGAGAGAGAGAGAGATAGAGAGAGAGAGGAGTTCTGAGACTTAGCTTCCTATGTTATGATTGAAGAGCGAATATTAGCCAACAGATTTCGATCTGCCATGAGAAACTTGCGGTTATCCGAAGCACCGTTCAGATAGAGAGTTTCTGGAAGGAGAGACGATGCTTCTGAATACGGATTTATGTCAGCATTATTCTTTTGTTTTCGAAGACATCATTGTATTATTGTGAAAAAAAAAAAAATGACGCACTATTTTTCGTAAGATATTCAAATGACTATATTATTCAGTGTAGAACTTGCAACAAATTCTCTTTTGCTTCGACAAATATTTCAGTTATAAAGTGAAAATTGTAATCATATTTTTCTTGATTCGTAAGATATTAAATGAATATCATTTTCACAATTGAACTTTCAACAAATTCTCCTTTGCTTCAGTAAATGTTTGCTCCGTTGGCAGTAAAATAAAATTGCTTCCCACTTTCTGCGTTTGCTCAATATTATAATGTAAATAAATTGTTTTAGTAATGTTGTCGTTATGAAAATGTGTACCAGAGCGTTTTTTGCTTAAGATATTCACTTGAGTAGAACTTTCAGTTGTCATTGGTATGAATTTTTTTTCTTTTTTTTTATTTCTTTTTGCTTACGATTGGCTTCAGTGAAAGTTTTCTCAGGGGAGGTAATTCTTGTAAATAGCTTACTCAAAATATTTCTAGCTGCAATTCTAATAAATGGTTGTGGCTTTATGCTTTATAGATCTGAGGTCAAGCAGAATAAATTAATGCAAAAAATACTTTCAGAAAATGTCTCATCTTGTCAGAATGATCAGTGCTTTATATAATAAGAATTTCTTGACTGCAAACTGAAATGACACTTATTTGATGAATTCTGATGACTGTTTCATCTCTCCCTTCAAGCGAAGATATCACATTATCCTATTCAGAAGCTGAGTCAGGAGAATACATTGCTCGTCAGTTTCTTCAAGTACGCTCAACAAGCGACTGTCATGACATTCCTTTTTCTGGAGATTCTCGTCATGCACGAGACGATTTCCACAGAGGCTCTCACAATTGTCATCTTTATAGATGGCTTTGTGCCATTCGACTTCTGCCATTTAGATGGAGATGAACGTCTGAATTCAGACTTTCGTCAGACATATCGATTTCTTAAAATGGTTGGCGAAGAGGAAGAGAAAGCAGGATACGATTTCTTACTAAGTGGAATTCTCCGCGTCGTCTCACTTGCCCTGTAATCTTGGGATTATGACAGATCTATCTTGAATAAACAACAGCATGCTGCTGTTCTGTCGGTAATTGGAAGTGGATGCATTCATGCATGAATGCAGTCATGAATTTTTGGATTTTAGGTTTGATACCGGTGCTGCTGAGGTATGAGATAAATCACAGAAATTACATTGCAACAATCTACATCCAAATATATTTGCATTTGCTATGGTTCCGTCGAGCTTCCTTCACCTCTTCGAAAATTTAAGAACAAAAATTCATGCATAACTAGATTGGATTTAAACGTTTTTATCATAAGGAGCTTTGATTCCCTAAATGCAGATGCATATTCAACCAAAACAGAAAATACCCACAATCAAACACATACATACGTTCCTGTTTGCGAATCTCTTAACAGCTCCAATCCAACTGGAAAATGAGTTACTTCGTGCTTATCGCCCATGGGAAAGTTTAAAGGCAACAGAGGATATTTGGAGGAGTCTAGGTGGAAAATGCGTCGGTCATGGCCCGGGGAAAGTATCTGGTTCCGGAAACGTGTCATGTCTTCGAAGAGCAAAAGATATTCGCGCTCGAAGGTAATTCAGTATATTTACGTAGACTGGAATCTCAGATAGCACAGAGATCATGGAAAGTGACTCTTCAGAGAATGTCACGCCAGGTAATTCCCAGTTGATTTAGTTTTTCAGAGATTCTTTTGATTAATTATATTTTCGTTATCATTTTCATTTACATACATTCATATAGAAACGGTGCAGAAGAGCCGCTGAATTAGTCAAAAATTACCTACTAGGACACCGTGCATTTACGTGAATAGGAGTAACAGATCGAAATGAAACATCGAAAGCATAAATATTTTAAAAACGTTGAACAAACCAACCATATACAAATTTACACACACACGCACACGGACACGCAAACACACACACACACACACACACACACACACACACACACTATATATATATATATATATATATATATATATATATATAATATATATATATATATATAATATATTGTTTGTGTCTGTGTGTGAATACATAATATATTTTGTCTCCTTATATATATATATATATATATATATATATATATATATAATATATATATATATATATATATATATATATTTATATATATATATATATATATATATATATATATATGTATGTATGTATGTATCTATGTATATATATACGTATATATTTATATATAATATATACATATGTGTGTGTATGTATGTGTGTGTGTTTGTGTGTAGTATGTATATATTATACTGTTAAATAAAGCGCAATACTTCTTTTCTCTTTAGAGGAGTGACCCCAAAGAATGTTGACCTTCCGGTTTCTTCCGGTTTCTTCCGGTTTCTTCCGGTTTTGGGCATGGTTCCTTTTCCATTAATTCGAGGGTGCCAACCCCATGCCCTTCTTTTCCCTATCTACAACCCACCCATTCGACTAACTACCAGTCACGCATTTCACTAATGCTGGTAGAGGCAGAATGGAATTTCCCATCCATTCCCAACAGATCTTGGGTCTATGGCTGTCGAAGTGAGTTTGGTAACCACCGGAATTGATAGGTTTCGTGAGAAAAAAAAAGGACCAATTTGGCATGCAGTGCTCGCGGGAAATTGAAAAGACACTTCCATGAAAAAAAAAGAAGAGAAAAATACTCACATTCACTCTCTCGGTACACAATTTCCAGCTCCGGAGTTATGTCACAGTTGCTAAACCCTTAAATGTTGGTTTGATGGAAAAAGTGAAAGCGATGAGTGTGAACCTCTGTTCTTCCGCGCTGCGTATCGCTGGAGAGCCGTGATCAGGTGACGTCATTCTACAGGTATTCAACCACAGCCGTGATTCAACCGGCGGTCGTCCTGTTTGTTCGATCGCTAAGATCTTCGTCAAAATCTCCGGGGAAAATCCTCATACGGTTGTCCAGTCGACTCTAACTATCAAATCGGCACGAAAATAAAGATGATCGAGCGTCCTGTTTCATAATAATAACAATTATAGTTATTTTTTGGTAGAAGACCCTCTTTTAGGCAAATGGTGTTGACAAGAATGACAGAATTAAGCGAGTTTATTTTATATATTGTTTTTTTTTTTCTTACAATTAGCTTCTGACGACGACCCCTGCTTGACCTGGACCTGAGATCCCATTCTAATAAGAAATAAAAGATCACCTTCAGCATTTATAATTTTTTGAAAATTAATATGAATATTGGCCAGTTACTCAGAAACATCGCTGCGCCTGAGAAGCGAATTGCAAGAAAAATAGAAAAGACAATATATAAAATCAACTCGCTTAATTCTGCCATTCTTTTTAACTGAATTATAGCTATTATTGTCATCGTTATTTAACCGGGTATGACTAGATTCCATACGGTAGGATATCAACTTGACGAGGAAGATTCCACGAATATCTCCCAGTGATAGAGAAAAATCACTCAGCGGATCATAAACAATTATATATTTCCAAGCCGTTAATCCTCGTTCTTATAATAGCGGTTAGCTCTAATAATTACCTCTTAGTCGTAATGCATTCTTTATAAGGAGCAATAAAAAGGAAAGTTGACAGTAATGGAAGATCGTAAAGAATAAGCTTTCAGACACTCACTAGAAAGGAACTCAGACTTATGTAGATGGGAGAACCAATACAGTAAAAAAAAAAATGAAATAGAATAGTTTTAAGGAACAACAAACAAATTAAGACTTATGTGCATGCAAAGGTCCCTGGACACAAGCATCCTCGAGGGGGAGACTACATAAGCAGGATCCGAAGGAGCGGGTTGTAGGAGATGTTTGACGCTTGTGTACGGTATGATGCCCTTCGCTCGAGTCAAGGACAACCCAACGCCACCGTCCCGCTAGAGGTCAGCGAACCGGCGGTCACGCCCGCGCGCCCACCCGCCCATTCCTGTTGCATTAGTTGACGCCGCCGGAGAACGAACCAGTCATAAAAACGAAGGCGGGAGAGACAGAGAGAGAGAGAGAGAAGGAAGTGAGGTGTGAGAGGAAGGAATCCTTCTGTGGCAGGGATTTGTAGGTGTGGCCTGAATCAGATTTCTCCTGTGATAGATCCCACGACGAAGGGTGTTTGGTTTCTCATTTATTTATTTGGTTATTTGTTTATCTATTTATTTATTTATTTATTTATTTATTTATTTATTTATTTATTTATTTATTTATTTGCTTGTTTGTTTGTTTATTTATTATGTCTACTTACAGAGCTTTTTAGGTGACTGTCCAAATTAAGTTTTTACAGTTATGGAGAATACAAGGCGAGGGTATTCTTATACGGTATCTATTTATTGACACATAATCTATCTGTCTATTCATACACACACACACACACACACACACACACACACACACACACACATATATATATATATATATATATATATATATATATATATATATATATATATTTATATATGTATATATATATGTGTGTGTGTGTTTGTATTTGTGTTTGTGTGTGCGTGCGTATGTGTGTATAATGAATATATATACAAATTTATATATACATACATATATATATATATATATATTGTGTGTAATATATATATATATATATATACACACACACACACACACACACACACATATATATCCCGAACAAAGTGATAAGGTATTCAGTCAATTCTATCATAGTTGTGTTGTAAGTACTTGCAAACCCCACCACCACCTTCCACCTTCACCCGCACTCCCAGTCACCCTCAACCCCACCCCCAACCCCCCCCCCCCCCCTCTCACCCCAGTGACTTATTACTGTAAATCAAATTGACAATTGTCGGTTCTTTATTATTCCCAGTTTCTTTTATATTGCTTCGCTGCGTGTTTGCCGGCTAAAGTACACGATGTTTTCCTCAGTCGATGAATGCATTCTTGGATACGATGTATGAATGGTGAGATAAGGCTGCATGAGTTTATATATTCTTTTTTTACAGCACTACTCATTTTCCCGTTAGAGTGGGTGCTATCTGAAAGTGTAAACCCTCCAGGTTATATATATATATATATATATATATATATATATATATATATATATATATATATATATATATATATAAAACCAGACCAGTATGGTTAACAGAAATTTCGGTATTTCTAG
>NC_061109.1:115697803-115720303 GCF_015104395.2 Macrobrachium nipponense
ACTGGTTAAAAAAAACATGGCAAAATACTATTATAGTCCATTATACTTGAAAAGTGTAATTTTCATATCAAAGCGAACTAACGAACTACTACATTTTTGTAAACTTTAAATGTTTCAAAGAAACAGAACCCATAGAAATTCTGTTAGATATCTTACTCATCTATAAGAACAGGTATTGACAATTGCAAGATCGTCAGCTTAACCTACAGAAACGACTGATTTTTGTGAAGGAAAATTTGCCTCTCTGCAAGAAGTTATAGCAAAGTCTTTTCTTCTTCTTCTTCTTCTTCTCTTCTTCTTCATCTTCTTCTGTAGAAGGTCCCCCTTGAATTATCCACCCAACGGTTAGGTATTAATTAACACCAATGTCTTTGCTTTTTAGATTTGCTTAAGTGGCACAGAAATTGAGAGAGTATTCCGTTCTAGTGCATTTGCTAGGGCGAATGTATATATATATATATATTATATATATATATATATATATATATATATATATATATATATATATATATATATATGTATATATATTATATATATATATATATATATAAAAATCTTTTGAAGACAATAATATTATCAGCATCATTACAGAATTATTCTCATTCTTGATATTTCTATTAACAGAATGAACTAGAAGAAGAGAGCGCCGTCTCACCATCCACAGATGAACCATTAGTGCCAGAACTTGAAGGAGACGCACCCGAAGTCCCTGAAGACGAGGCGCCATCGACAGACATCTCGCCAGCCCTAGAATCAGAGTCCACTTCGACAGCGCCAGTCACCACGCCAGAGACGCCCTTCTTCGACAGCACGGTTCCTTTGCATCTGGAAGGATTCTCATTCACACCCAAGCCGTTCAGCGTCCTAGAAGAATCCCCCAGTTTTTTGTTCTCCCCTGAAAACATCCCAAGGGACATTATCCCAAGCAATGATCCTGCTGCAGAAGATGGACCATCCTTCGTCGGCAACGCACCCATCGCCAACGATGGGCCAGCCTTCTTCGGCAATGCCCCTGTTACCAGCGATGGACCATCCTTCGTCGGCAACGCACCCATCGCCAACGATGGGCCAGCCTTCTTCGGCAGTGCTCCCGTAGCAAACGATGGGTCAGCCTTCTTTGGCAATGCCCCTGTTGCAAACGATGAGTCATTCCTCTTCGGCAACCCTCCCGTTTCAAACGATGGGTCATTCTTCATCGGCAATGCTCCCGTTGCAAACGATGGTTCCTCCTTCGTCGGAGATGCCCCTGTTGCAAATGAAGAGTCCGCTTCCTTTGCCTTCGGAGGTCCTGACTCCGTCTTCGGACGCGACGACGCGGGACACCGGGAAGTGTTTACAGCCGATGATGCGAGACCAGTGGACCCTTCTTTGTTCCCCAGCAGCCCGGCCTTCGGGGTTCCCGCGCTCCCGCCTTCCTTCGGCGTATTCACTGAGACAGCGGAAGAATCGACTGACATTCCGGTGGTAAATATGAACGTTACGATGTTTTCCGTTTCTTGAACTAGTTTAATATTAGATTGTTTAATGAAACAGGTTGGTTTATATTGAACTCTCCAATAGAAATAAGATAAACACACATTCAACACAAATAAGATAAACACACTTGTTTACTGAAAAAGTTAATTGGTTTATGATTATTATCTTTATTGGTTTATTATTAATGTTATTATTCATAATATACTATAAACATTTTTGCGGCTTCAGAAAATAACTAGACCAGCGAACTTCTACGGAATAAAATGTGAATATATTAAAAATGTAGAGAAGATGATCAGAAAACCAAATGTAATTAGAATTATAAAGAATTAATAAATAAATGAGGTTACTACCAAAAACGAGTCAATAACAAAAAAAACCGAGCATAAATGTATTGAGATTTAAGGTAACCCCGTCTTCTCTTGTAGTCTTGTAAACTTATTCATTTCAGTCCACACGTCCAGGGAGACTGAATCAAAGATTTACTTTCAGGGAAACGATAAACTTGCTATCCCGGGAATATAGTAAAGTAAAATTTCAGCTGAACAAGAGTGCTAGCCTTGAAAACATTAGAAATGCACTTTCTTATATATCTTAAGCCCGCGTCACACGAGCCTATTTATTCTTGGTTTCTTTTAGCATCTTGCTAGAAAGCTATGTGCCAAATAGCCAATATTTCTTTTTCTCCAAATTCTCTGACAATCGAAGCACCGTACAGTAGTTCATTACAGCGATTTAGTTAATCAGTGACATGAGTCATGAGGTAAATCAGTCAGTTATTGGCCTCATGGTTCAAAGTTTAGTTGCAAGATATTAGATTCCCGAAAATGCTCTGGGTGAGACCGTTTACAGGCTCAAAGGATGTTTTATCTTAAAGAGATATCCGTGATGTTTATGACATGGGTCCGTTAATGTATTAACTAATCCATTGTTTGACGAAAGATCTAAAGCATGTGGCATTAATACTTACCTCTATAGATTTGGGAAGACTTATGAACAATTCTTGAGGTTTTCATAATATCAGGTGAGTTGTATTTTAGGTGCTACGAAAAAGAACAGTGTGGTTTTTTGTATTATGTAAAACCGGATATCCAGTAATGGGCTTCTAGTGAATTGAGCATGAAACTTGGAAAAATTCGCCAATGTCTTGTATTATGTAAATACGTTTTATCCTCTATTGTAATTACGTATATATCCCGGGAAACCAGTATATCTTTCCTGTTTTCTTCAGACGACGGATGTAGTCAACAACTTCCTGACCGGAGAAGAAGAGGTTGCAAACTCCACCATAGCACCTTCAGAAGAAGGGTCGGAAAGATTATCAGAGAACGTTACTGAAGTCCCTGTTTTTGACCAGGTAACTCTTTAAAAAAAACCACAAGTGTGAAATGCAAACCCTTTATTTTACTAATCAAATTGAACAGTAAGGTTGAAGGTTTCCCACACAATTTAAAGTTCTTGGGTGGTATTTTTCCCAAACTGAAACCCTAAAGCCAAATCTTTGTTGGTCCTATTGGAACGGCGTGGTTAGCGTATTACAAATTTCTGTCACGGAAGACAAAATAATTCATATTACATTGTTATTATCATTATCATGAAGAATTGCAAAAATTGTGTGGCATTTTTAATGACAGATCATGTACTGTAGACTTCTTGTAAATTGTAAAATGATGTGACATTGGCTCACGAATGTCCCAAGCCAGAGCTTGGTGTAATTAGTTAAGACCTCTTGATAATGGAGCTATCTCAGTTTCAAAAAATAGGATAAGGCACGAAGAAGAATATTTAACGTTGTACAACTATTGTAAAGTGACAGGAACGGCATCTGTAAAAACCCTATGATAGAACCATGGTTAGTCGAATCCAGATTCAGAGAGAATGCCAGGCGTACCCCGATTAAGCGACTCTCAGGGGCCTTGCCTGACTTCTCCGATAAATGGCCGGTTAAAGAAGCAAGTCCAAATGATAAGAACTGGGACACTAAATGTGGTTAGTATGACAGAAAAGAGTAGAGAGGTGGCTGAGATGATGACTATGAGGAGAGTTGATATCTTGTGTGTGCAAGAAAAAAGGTGGAAAGGCTGCTCTATGAGCAAGAGCCCGTGCTGGCATAAGGTCAGCTTAATCTTCAACAACGACGAGGATGATAGAAGTGGAGTAGGCATCTTTGTAAACAATGAACTGAGGGAAAAAGTGGTAGAAGTTAAAAGAAGTAGTAGTCGGATAATGAAGATCAAATTAATGTTATCAGAAGAAGTCCTAAATGGGATAAATGCTTATGCCCCACAAGTGGGATGTGATGATGAAGAGAAGTCAATGTTTTGGCAGGAGTTGGATGAAGTATTAACATCAATCCCAGAAGAGAGTTGTATTGGGTGGACTGTGAAGAGAAGTCAATGTTTTGGCAGGAGTTGGATGAAGTATTAACATCAATCCCAGAAGAGAGTTGTATGGACATATAGGTACAGGCAGAAGAGTGATTTCAAGAATTAATACAGTCGTCCTGAAGAAAGATTATGTAACATTTAGAGTGGTGGAAGAGAGAGTCAAATTGATTTTCTGCTCTGTAGGAGACAACACCTTAAGGAATTAGGATTGTATGGAGAGAATGTTACCCAACAACATAAGCTGGTGGTTGCGTACCTTTCTGTCCGAAAAAGGACAAAGGGAAAGAAGAAAAGTAACCCTAAGATTAAATGCTGTGAGCTAGAGAAGGCACAAAATGTGGAGTTGAGATCTAGGTTTAAGGAGAATGTTCTGAGAGGAATAAAGCTGGAAGATAATGTAAATGATTGGTGGGAGTTTAACACCAAAGTAATCCTAAGACATGGGGAGGAAATTTTAGGCAAAACATCAGGCAAAGGTCCACCAAAAGGTAAAGAAAGTTGGTAGTGAAATGAAGGCACACAAGACAAGATCAAGAAAAAGAAAGAATCCCAAAGGAACTATGATAAACACAGAACAAGAGAAAACAAGCAAACATATAAAGAAGCAAACAATGTTGCAAAACGACAAGTTGCCAGAGCAAAGGCTGCTGCTTTCAATGATCTGCATGAGAATGTCGACACACCAGAGGGCCAAAGAAACATCCACAGGATAGCCAAGGCTAGAGACAAAGCAACAAAAGACCTCACTCACACATTAAGCAAATTAAAGATAGAAATGGAAAGGTTCTAACGAAAGAAGGGAAAATTAAAAGTAGATTGAGAGAATATTTTGAAAATCCTCTAAATGAGAAAAATCACAGGAATATCATTGAGGAGGGAATAGCAAATGAAAGAGAAGTCCCCAGGATTAGTCGGAGAGAAGTGAGACGGGACTAAGTAAAATGAAGAAGGGTAAAGCAGTGGGACCAGATGAAATACCAGTCGAGGTATGGGGGTGTTTAGGTGAAGAAAGAAATGACATCTTGCGGAACTTGTTCATTAAGATCTACCAGCAGGAGGAGATACCTGGCGCCTGGAGAAACAGCCTCCTAGTGCCCATGTACAAAGATAAAAGGGATATCCACATTGTGCCAATTATCGGGGCATAAAACTAACGGCACATACCATGGAAATTTATGAAAGAATAATAGAGGCGAGGCAAAGGAATGAAACATTTATAAGTGACTAACCGTTTGGGTTCATGCTATGAAAACGGACAACAGATGTCATCTTTGTATTGCGACAAGTCATGAAAAATATAGAGAAAAAGGCAAGGAACTACATCTAATATTTATAGATCTTGAGAAAGCATATGATCGAGTGCCTAGGCAAGAAGTCTGGAGGTGCATGAGGGAAAAGGTTTCTCAGAAAAATATGTGAGGATTGTAAATGATATGTATAGAGGAGCAACAACACAGATAAGAAGCTCAGTGGGAACAACAGAGAAGTTTGAGGTGAAAGTTGGACTCCACCAAGTTTATGCCATGAGTCCCTATACATTTGATATGGTAATGGATGTGATAGTGGCTCGAGTGAAAGATCTGGTGCCTTGAAGTGTACTCTTTGCAAATGACGTGGTGTTAGTAACCACCAGTAAGGAAGAAGCAGACAGGAAATTCAAGTTGTGGAGAAGTACATTGGAGAACAGAGGTCTAAAGATAAGCAGAGCAAAAACTGAATATATGTGGATGAATGGAGGGGACCAAGGGGGAAGCATCAACTTTAGAACATCCTTTAAGTATCTCGGGTCGTGCGTCACTGATTGTGGAGGGATGGAGGAGGAAGTAAACCACAGAATACAATCAGCTTGGTGCAGTTGGAGGAAAACATCAGGTGTGCTATGTGACAAAAGCTTTAATGTAAAGCTGAAGGGAAAAATATGCAAGAGCATTGTCAGACCTGCGTTGATTTACAATTGTGAAGCATGCTCCATGAAGAAAGCACAAGAGAGAAGGATGGAAATGGCAGAAATGAGAATGTTACGTTGGATGTGCGGAATGACAAGGAGAGACAGGATAAGGAATGACTTCATAAGAGGGACGGTGAAATATACGGAAATATCAAAGAAGCTGCGACAGAGACGACTGCAATGGTTTGGGCATGTTATGAGAGGAGAGGAGGATTCTGTACGTAAACGAACCATGAACATGGAAGTGCTCGGAACAAGGAGGTGAGGTAGACCAAAAATGAGATGGAGAGACGCAATTAACCAGGACCTACGGGAGAGGAACGCGAGTGAGGTAATGGAGTTTGATCGCAGAAGATAAAGAAAACTACTCATAACAAACAGCGACCCCATATAAAGATGGGAAAAGCTAAAGATAAAGAAGAATGATTGTAAAGTTCGTGATAATGCTGTAAATAGATCAAATTACCAGTTCAACAAGTAATTCCTCACGTTTGATCTGAGGAAAGCCGGACAGAGTGCGTTACTAACAATTCTTGTAAAATGCATTTCATTTTAGCATTTAGACGACAATATAAAAATGTGGATATTCTCATATTTATTGTCAGGAGATCAGAGTATGTGCTGTTATAACAGACAGAATTCTATCTAAGAACTGTTGCCTTCCTTCGTGTTTTTATAGGCAACATTTATGAGGAATATATATATATATATATACATATATATATATATATATATATTTATATATATATATCATGATATATATATATATATATATTCCTCATAAATGTTGCCTATAAAAACACGAAGGAAGGCAACCTTTCTTAGATAGAATTCTGTCTGTTATAACAGCACATACTCTGATCTCTTGATTTATATATATACATGTATATATATACACATACATACATATATATATACAGATATATATATATATATATATATATATATATATATATATATATATATATATATATATATACACACACAGATATATAGCCTTTTTCACCAAGAGTTGTTTATCTCTAACATCGGTTGGATCTAGAGAAAGAACAGCTCAACAGTCACCACAATATTCATCCTTTAACCTCTGAATCGTGACTGAACAACTTCCCCCCCACCCCCACCCCCGCCACCCCCGCCCCACCCCAGCCCCGACCAGAAAGCATCGACATTTCGTTCAGCTAAACAGACCTCTGTCTTCAGCATCATATGGCCCCAGAAGTTCTTTGGAAATAAGATTGTTAATCCCTGTACCCTGTTCCATTCTTGCAACGATCATATACATATATATATATATATATATATATATATATATATATATATATATATATATATATATATATATATATATATATGTGTGTGTGTGTGTGTGTGTGTGTGTGTGTGTGTGTGTGTGTCTGTCTAGACCTGTCAGTTTTAATTGTTCACTAATAAACCAGATCAACTGTCAATGCAGTTACATTACCTTAGCCTGTTCAAAGATAATCACCGTTACTATGCTGTTCTTTATGTAATGGCCATAGAACAATATGATTTTGCAAGACGACGCAGTAATGTGTATTATCTGTATTTAAGTGTACTTATCAATTATTTGCTACGTGTAACTTTTTCCCAACGGAACAGTTTCATATTTTTTCATTCTTTTCCTCCCTCACCCAGGGTGTCGATGACCACAGTGGTTGCGACGGCAGTTTACTGATTTTTTTTTCTTGCTTTGGGTTAAACTATTCTTTTTTTTTTTTTTTTTTTTTTTTTTTTTTTGCTGTGGAGTAAACTTATCTAAATCAGGTCTCATTTTATTAAAGTGAACTGGCCAGCAATGCTTTGGCCAATACTATTATCACTCGTGAAGCCGCCATAAGCTACGTCTCATATTGTATGATTAAGTTGACCAGCGAACATTTTGTTCTGTTCCATCTTACGTAAAGATGAAGTAAGCTATGAGTCATATTGGTCATCATACTTTAAGCTGAAGTGACCTTTTAGTCATGTTGCTTGATTAACATGACCAGGTCGCTCTTTCCTCGGGCTTTTCAGGGTATGGTGTTTCAGATTAAACTGAACTAGTAATGTGGCCAATCAAATTTTTTGCTTTGTGTTGTACTGCATGAAGTTTGGTAAACCCACGTGTCATGCAGACAGATTAAGATGAATAGCTCAGGAACTTGTGTTAGAAAGCAGCCCGTCAATAGATTCATCGACCTTAGGCCATCACTGGCTCTTGTTCAGACAAGCAGCCAGCAAACAGAGATCATTTTCCTGTGGAAGAGGTTAACATATTGCTAATGACGTTCTCTTTTCTTTGGCAGACGGTGACAGAAGCCGAGTGGGCCTCAGTGACGCAGGATTTCGTCCCAACGGAGGAAACCGAAGCATTTTAAAAGACGTCGGAGACGATAACGGAAGATGTCCTTTGGATTGAGAAGCAACACTAACTTCGTCTAGTATCACCGAGAGTGCAAAATGAATAGTCTTTTCAGAGGGTGAAAGTTGCCTTAGAGGGCATTCGTGCTTGCGTGAAATGTTCGCTCAAGTGGTTCGATTTGACCTGTGAAAATCATTGAATCTCATGATAGATTTCTGACATCTCATACCAGGAAAAATATCTCTCCAAGGAATATCGAATCCACGGTCAAATTTCGTGGATATTCACCGAGCATTTGTTTTCACACTCCGTGAAATGACTATTCGTTAAAGGAGCCTTTAGCCTCAGGCCTCGGAGGAATTCTGGCGGTTCTTGACTTGGAATCTCTTGCATTCGACGAAAAGAGGCATTAACTTTTCACTTTTCTCGTCCCCTGTAGTTGCTGAGTTTAGCCATGAATGACAAAGGGAAAACTGTAAACCCAACCTTTATACCTTTCTTCCTTGCCTGTTCTTGGTAAGGAGTAAAGAACACCATCCATGGTGCATTTGCTCATCCTGTAGCGAAAGGAGTGTTGGAATTTTGTAACATGCACACTCACACACGTACAGAACCATATACAATCGTGTATATATACCAGTCATATGTTTTAGCTTGATGCTACTTTTAAGCAATATGCTGTTTTTTCTGTTGTTAATGAATTATTAACTCCGCAACTGGGGAAAGTTGTAATCCTGTGTTGCAGTCAAAATAACCACTACTTCCCTGTGATGTGTAGTCAGAGAGAGAGAGAGAGAGAGAGAGAGAGAGAGAGAGAGAGAGAGAGAGAGAGAGAGAGAGAGAGGTGAGCTTCTAATGAGGGAAATGTGATTATCGGCTAATATTTAGTCTTGGAAATTAGATCAAAATTTCATTTGATACGATCGAAAGGCTCTGTATTCGATCAACATTTTGTTCGATATATTTCAAAGATAAATTTATTCAAGTTTGTGAGATTATGAAAGAACTTGATTAGTTCTATTCATAGATTTCCTTTGTTAAGTTCAGCTGAACCGATCAATAATTCTCCGGTAAAATATCAGAAAGGATTATTATAACCAATATTCCTGTAGGTTCCATTCAAACTGTATCATGATTTTGATGATACAAACAGTTCAACGTTAAAAAAATTGTTTTGGAATTACAGGGACTGACTTCTGTTTTCAACGATTTTGTTGGTTCACATACCTTCACTTTCATTAGAATTTTTGTGTTGAAGCTCATAATCTTAGCTTCTTCTTCTTTTTTTTTTTTTGGTTGTGTCAAAAATTCCACTGCTGAATGAAACACTTTTTGAAAAGATGAATGAATAATGCGAATGTTTAGTATAGCTAATGTGCTAAGGAGGTCTAACAGGGCTCTGCCACGACAGCCTTCCAGCAAGTATTAAATTAATGAAGGGAAGAAGGAAACCTGGACGCCCTTCACGCGTGAATCCGTGTATATATGTAGGAAATAGATAAGTGTATTTATAAGAAATGTTCAACATTTGACTGTCTATTTTGTAATTTTGTTCAATAAAAGTAAAGCGTAGAAGGAAGTTTCTAACACAACCAGTTATGAGTCCAGTTATCTTTTTCTAGGCGTATCGAGATTGACTGTTTGTGTTGAAAGGTCTACTATACCTGGCACTGTACATAGTCTTGTGTTATATATGATTGTTCGAAGTTTCTCATATGAACTTGCTGGATTTCCATGAAAATGTAGCAGTACAAAAATATTTATTCTTTAGGTTATAATAATAATAATAATAATAATAATAATAATAATAATAATAATAATAATAATAATAATAATAATAAAAACTAACGGGTAAGTTATGAAATGAAATGCATAAGACTGAATATCTGCACTGCTATGGCACACCGATGAAACTTAGCTGCTGTGAAACTCCGAAAGATGTTTGTTACCAGTTAACTGAAAGTTAGCTGATTGGCCACCAAGAATTAAGTAGGTTTCTTACCTGGATGGCGTAAACATCACATAGAATGTAACCTATTACAATGCGTACATCGAGGTGCAAGGAATAAGGTAGTGAAAACATTAACCCTTGTCTTAGAACCGTTGGATGGTCATGACAGCTACCAGTGTTTAACATTATCAGTGACTTCCATTACTAATGAACCCTGTTAGATTAGATAAAGTTAGCGGCATAGGAAAAGCAGCGCCAAAATAAAAAAGAGCAAATTATCACCACAGATGTAAGTTGTCAAATTATCCATTTTTACTAGGTATATAGAGAATAGCTGATGTCAGTGTAAGTAAGTCTATAGTGACCCAGCGGATAAGTAGCTTGATATGGTTTGGTCTTTTAGAGAAACCTCAAACGTAGAATAAGGTATCTTTCTTTAAACAAGGGCTTTTTTCAGTAAGAGGAATTCCAAGATGAAAGAATTAAATGATGGTAACTATACTCCAAACTATTCACAGTGGTACTTTCAGTCGTTCTGTCTCAAGAACTAACGAGTTCCTGTTTCTCACAGTAATAGGAGGAAAGTGTACAAAGCCTAATTTACATGCTCTCATAGTTGTTGGGGATATGCTGTTGTGATTTCCTTAAACTACAAATTCATATAGGATGTCTGATGACAAAGCAAGAATGAACATAATATAAACTTTTAAAAATAGATAGTAATGCGTGCAAGATGATCTTCATTGCATTTGATATTTGCTAAGAATCTACTTGTAGTCTGGAGTAGGGGCAAGAACTAAAAGTGTAAAAGGTCACTGGACAAGAGAAAACGCTCGGAATCATATGCTTTTATGTCTTCCGTGAGTGTAGTGCTTTGTCAAAGACTCAAAATCCAGAGCAAAGCAAAGAAGTTGTTCCCCTGACAAACATGAAGCGAATATGAAGAGGTCTCATGGATTGATAACATTCTTAAAACTACCACCCACCTGAGGTAAAAAGTAATGATCAGTAAAGCCTGATAAACCTACTGCCATTTCAATTACTAAGGAGACAAGGCGTGGCATGTTTCCCAGAGCTTATCTTATGAGCTTATCTTATTATCAGGCAGAGCACGTGAGGCGAAGGCATTGCTATGATAGCCAAAAACAACACCTGTCTTACTTGAATTGATCAAACACGGGGAGACATAAAGATTTATTTGGCTGTGCTGACACCCATCACTAAATGTTATTGGGAGTTGACCCCATATCAAGCCCAGAAGGATTATAGAGGAGTATAGAGGAGTATAGAGGAGTTGTATCATTATAACACTGCAATGCTACACTTGGATAAGCTGGGAATGAGTTATTTGATGAAGAATGGATTCCTAAAAACATTCTGGTTAACTTGTTAGGATGCATTAAGGTGTTTGCAAAGTATGGCAGGCACTTGTCATAAAACGGTCCCAAAACTTCTTAGTAGGCTTATAGGACTATCCAATCAATTGCTAGAATTTCCAGTGATTGAGGTATCTATTTTTAGTAACCCACACGGAGCATTAATGGCAATATTCCTACTTGTATCACTGTCTGAACATTTATATCGATTATCCAGGCTATTTGAAGCTTAGAAGCATTATTGTTCATGGTACGCAGATAATTCATGCCACCTAATATGCGCCTCTTCCACTTACTTTCACTCTGTGGCCCTCATTTTTTGTCCACATACTTCCTTTGAGGGTACTAATTTGTTACTCTCTGATCAAAAACTTTATTTCACAGTAATATTGTTGACTTTTAACGTCTTCTACAATAGACCCTGATTTTAAGATGCGTGAGGTCGTGAACTAAGAGTGTATATCATCCAACTTGAATTATTACTGGACATAAATTTTTAAAAATTGAAACTTGTAGCCAATTTCCAAGTCTAAATCTGAGTGTTCTTGGAAAAGATTAGAGCCTTATCTACAGATATCCTTATCAATTGTCGCTGTCCAGTGAGAGAGATGAAAAAAAGATCTCAGATTGGCAGAGCCATAGTGAGTGGACTGTTCTAGGAAACTTGAGGTAATAACACGCTTTTACACCTCGCTTCATCTACATACTACTTTATCTTTAAAATGTCTGATGCCTTTTCTGCTTATATGCACATGTTTGCCTACTTGCTAATGCATTTCTGCACTTTTATTTAAATGATCAGATGACAGACAGCAAATGAAATTCACTACGCAGTAAAATATTTGTTTTCTATACAGAAAAGAAAATCGTGCATTCCAGACACAACCATCATTCATTATTTCCATATTAGTTTCATCAGTTATTTTAATGTCGTTTTAGAATGAAATATCGCATTATTTACGTTTCTGGCAAAATGTATCGCCTTGACCTTTTGCAATTTTTATTTTAAAAATCTTCCCTATACAAAATACAAAGTACATCAATATATGTTTCCGTGTAACTGTGAGTGTAACATCGAAAAGCCACTGGTACTATATGAGTACTATTCAAAATGAAGGTTCCCTGGTCCGAGCTTCAGGACTGTAACTATTAGTACTCGCCTTTTTTTACCCTTTCTTTAAAATAAATCTAAGCACTTTAGTTTCCTAATAAAAATGAAATAAGGTATATTTACATCACGGATACGTAAATTATTTTAGTTTAACGGTTAGGAATACAGGTGTATACATTCGTGGTGTAATATTATTGCAGTGTCGACAACACTCCTGGTTCAGGTTATAAGGGTTTTCAGATACCCTGGAGAGAGACGTAATGTGGATCTGTTATAATTATAAACTTAAAAAAAGAAAAGTATCGGCACAAGCAGCTTGTAACAGCAGCAACAGGAACAGTACCAAAATTAAGCTCACAATATGACAGTCGTAGATAAATACAATTTTCTTAAATCTCATCCGGAAACATAAAAGGGAAACTGTAACACACACCTTACCACATTTATAAATTCATTCAGGAATCATGACACGTAAGAGCAAAAAAAAAAAAAAAAATAGGACAGGAAAAGGACCTTGACAAAAAAAGAAAGAAAGAAAGAAAAAAAAAACATTTTTGCTAAAACGCAGGTGCCCTCGTCGCCTATGATATACTTCAGTCCTTTAACTTTATGGCAGCGAGGAAATATATTGAAGAAAAAAAAAAAAATCTGCCCTTGACATGCGTAGATGGTGCAAATGAACTTGTCATGGGGTGGTGGGTAGTTCCCGACGGTACGTACGAAAGTTATCTGTGCTCTGTTCATGCAGTTTTTATGTCGTTCATATATTTTGTTTATTTATAGGAATATGACTTGTGCTTCAAATTATTGTCAAATCATCTTCACTGCACAATTTCTCCTCCGTAGGGCAATTTAACATTACAGAGGTTAGCATTCCGTACAACTGAAGTTCATAAATTCGAGAGGATGTATGAAGGTATGTTGGTATTACATCCGTTTGCGAAGATCTAGACCTAGCCGTGACTTTCCGTAGCGACACTAACAAACCTTGAAGCATGTTGAGCAAAGTAAATCATTTGCATTGCATTTCTTATACAACCAGCCTGAATTCCCTGACACGGGCTATTTTAGTTAAGCAGCAGTTGCCTAAATAAAGTGGATATTTGGTAAAGACTTTATTCTAAGCAGACGAAAAAGCATGTTTGAATGGATAATTAAGAGACACTACGTAAATTTTGGTCTTGGATGTTAGGTAGAATCAGTGGGTAGACACGAAGATGAAAAACCTTTTTGTGTTAATGCAATTTGCATCCTAATAATCAAGTGATGTAATAACTTTAAGATGAATAATCATCTACTTGGTATATGTACTATTTCAGACGCTCACAACCTAACTGTAAAGACTTCCTTTTGTTTGAGTGTGTGTGTTTTTTTTAGCAGAAAACTGATATCTTTACTTAAAGAATTTCTACTTTCGTACCATGTATCATAGAAAGGCATATCGACAAAGCTATTTAAATCTTTTATTTAGATGTAAGGTGTAAACGATACTGTTAGACGCTGCGATTCGCTCATTGCCCGGGGAAAAACGTCTCCTGAGCTAAAGATTTTCGTACGTCAGCCAGCGGTATTCTGCTCTGAAGTATCTTGCGGTTCGTCTAACGTCTGAACTATGTCTCTAAGTATATATAAGTAATGCGCCTATTCATAAACCAGTTACTAAGCCACACAGGAACAAACCCATAAAAGCATTTTAGAGAACATGTTGCTTTTCAAGTGCTGACGTTCAATGTGTTGCCGTATGACGCCATCTGTGCATTTAGGCATTCCTGATTCGTGCGGGTTCTCCGCCGTCTCCCGTAGTCTCATTCTAGGAAAGAGTTTACAACACGTTCTGTGGTATAACTAGTGGACACGTGTATTAACGATTTTATTCCCGTTTTATTCACCTGAAATCATTCAAAACTGATGCGGTAGCATTAGCATGTAAAGTCATTTTCAATTTAGTGCCAGAAAGGAAGGTTCTTGCTTCTTCAAAGCAAGCAATCACGAGATCGTCTTCCGTGTTCGTTCAGAATAACAGGACATGGTGACGAGACTTGGATTTGTCAAGAGTTTACTTCAAAGACGAAAAGTGAGTACATTAAGTTAGATTTGCTCATTATGGCAAATTACTTATTAAACACGAATTACACACACATGAAATTAAGAAGTTGAAGTGAGTTACTACTTACTCAATAAATGAACAATAATTATAGAAAGACTTGAAAATACCGAACCTCAGTCTGTAAGCTTCTTCTCCATTCAGTAATGATTTTTAGGCTTTAATCTTGCTTTGCTTTTTCACAAGCATGTGTCACTCGAGTTAGATTCTGTTAGAAGTTGATGTCGCATAGATTTAGTTGGCAGAACTGTTGACATCAAGGTATCTGTGTATTTTCTTCATTTTTTAGTCGTTCTGGTGAAGAGGATAAGACGTGATACGAAGGAAACACCTTTAACTTCAGCGCCAACTAGCATCGACAGTTACTGTTAACATACGCTTGATATATTTTTTTCTGTGATCGTCCAAGATTTTTGTTTTATCCTCAACACTTCTCGCATTTCTCCCTAGTTTATATATATTAGTTTTTTAAAGAGGAGATGAGATCCAGCAGGCAGATGGTGAATGTGTGATTGGGTTGTTGACAAGGGTTTGCGTGGGATATGCGACCGAGCCAAAGACTTTGTAAGGATGCAGGAGAGCAACAATTGTTTAATAATTTATAAAGTTGAAGATGACGGAGGAGATTAAGATTTATAGTTGCATAACATAGTTCAATGTGCTGGGAGGGTTTATGATAGGGTGTTTATTGAGCAAGTAAGCTAAAAGACAGAACGATTGATAAAGGATGTACGATGGAGATGAACAGTGCAGTGCGTGTGTGGGGTGTTCGACGGACTGCTATAGTAGATTCACATCAACCGTGCATCTGATGTCTAGGCTAGTCCCTTACGACGCTACTGATTGGCTGTTGATAAGCCAATCACAGGGCTGGAAACTCAGTCTCTCTCGAGAGTTCACATAGGTAGGATGTGTGTTCCACCTCTCCTGAGGGATACGTCTTTCAAAAGAGACTGAGAGTTTCCAGCCCTGTGATTGGCTTATCAAAAGCAATCAGGAGCGTTGTAAGGGACAGGCCTAGACATCAGATGCAAGGTTGATGTGAATCTACTGTTGTAAGCCTTCTGTATGAATGCATGAAGTAGTTTGTGTTCTGGAAGTTATTATCTACAGTGAGATTTCATTTACGATTCAGCCGTTTAAAAGGTGTGAATGTGGCAGGGATTGATGTCTTTTGCCTAGGCGACAGCCATGCCTGTTAGGATAACTGCTCAGTGTTTTGTATATAGATAGTCGTATCTATACGCACATACACATGTGTGTATATATATATATATATATATGTATATATATATATATATATATATATATATATACATATATATATATATATATATATATATATATATATCATAATATATATATATATATATCGATATATGCGTCCAGGGAGAGGCACTCGTTACAATTGAAGGTTTATTGCTAATGCCGACGTTTTACATGTACATTGTTGTATCTTCAAGGCTGAATTAATTGTCGAATCTCAATAATTACTCAATAAAAACATCTAATATCACAACTAATGGAAAACACTGCAGTATTATCTCATTTAAGATGTTACTCCTTTGAAAATATCAGCTATAACATGTCATCTAACCAGACGGAAGCTAAAAGGAAACTATTGAAACAGAGAAAAATATGCAAATAACAAAAAAATATGAGAAGACAAAACACAAGGTAATGATAAGAAAATAAACAAATAAACAAGCAATAAACAGTTATGTTTGGTGGTTTAATGACAGAACAGTTCATTTTATCATCATGGAAATCTGCTCAACTATTTATTGTTTGCCATTACCTTTTTTTTTTAACTCTCTCTCTCTCTCTCTCTCTCTCTCTCTCTCTCTCTCCTCTCTCTCTCTCCTCTCTCTCTGCTCTCTCTCTCTCTCCTCTCCTTCTTTCAATAGTTTAAGTTTAGCTCCTTCTTTTCGTGTCATTTTTTAAATGGGTTAATATTTTAAATGAGATCATACTGTACTGTTTTTAATTAGTTGTTATATTACACGTTTTTATGAATAATCAATTTGAGGACCCCCCCTCAACATTTAAATTTAGCTTTGAAGCAAGCAAATCAATTTAACTTTTTGTTGAAACGTCAGCAATTAGCCAATAAACCTTCCAACTTGTTATCGAAGTGCCTTTTCCCTGGACGCCCTTACGTTATACAATAAATTATATATGTATATATATATATATAATAATATACTATATATATATATATAATAACATTATACATTATATATAATAATATATTATATGAATAATTATCACATCCAACCGTGATCCATTTAATATTTTATCAATTCAAGCTAACAAATGGTCGCCCTTTAATACTATAAATTCAACTTTAACCTCCCAACCCAAATGATATAATTTTCAATCATATGTAACCAGGGAAGGGAACCTTTTTTTAGGTTGATAACAATTTTCGTCCCCCCATGGGATCGAAAACCACCGTCCAAGTGGACCGGGACCGAAAATGCAGGACAGTCCAGTGACGCTAATCCAATTCAAGCCAACAGAGAACGGCTATATAAGTTCATATCGATTCTGACCTTACAAATTCACGCCCTCGGACCTCGGTGCTTTTGTAATTAGAATCGATATGGAACCCCCGTCTACCAATGTTTAGCCGAATTCGAGCGTTTGACAGGCACGTAGGCCTTTTGTTATGAATAATTTATCACATCCAAACCGTGATCCATTTATATATCAATTCAAGGCTACAAATGTCCTTTAATATCTAAAATTCACTTTACCTCCCAAATGATATATTTTCCCAATATACTGTACCGGCAAGGGGAAATTTTTTTTAGTTGATAACAATTTCGTCTCCCTTCGGTAACATATATGAAAAATATCAATTTGGGAGGTAACAAAGCTGAATTTAGAATATTAAAGGGGGACATTTGTTAGGCTTTGAATTGATATAATAAATGGATCACGGTTGGATGTGATAATTATTCATAACAAAAAGCTACCGTGCTGTCAAACGCTCGAATTGGGCTAACATGGTAGAACGGGGTTCCATATTGGATTCTAATTAGCGAAAGCACGCCGAGGTCGAGGGTGATTTGTAAGGTCAGAATCGATATGAAACTTTATTAGCGTCCTCCTGTTTGGCTGATTGGATAGCGTCACTGAACTGTCCCTGAATTTTCGTCCCGTCCACTTGGGGACGGTGGTTCGAATCCGCCCATGGGGGGACGCAAAATTGTTATCAAACTAAAAACTTCCCCTTCGGTAGCATATATGAAAATATATCATTTGGAGAGGTTAAAGTGAATTTAGATATTAAAGGACAATTTTGTAAAGCTTGAATTGATTCAATATGTATATACGTAAAAAGGTACTATATAGTAGGGAAGGAGAAGGGCGCCAGGAACATATACATCATCCATTTGATACATTTTATTTGTCAACGTGCGTTTCTTGACCCCATGGTCACATCAACATTCAGGACATCTATATAAAAAAGGAATCCGAGCACATAATTAAAGAAAGAAACATAATACAAAGCATAAGAAAAGCTTAAAATGGATAAACTAAGTTAAAACTTAAATACTGAATCACACTTAAATACATTTAACAGGACCATTAAAAATAACCAAGACAAAGCTTTAAAATGGATCCTTAAAAAACTAAACTCAATAAAAGAAAAATAAAGGTAAAAAACGGAACTTAAAAAAACTGAAGAGCAAGGCGCACTCCCTCTCAAAAATGACAGAGACAACAAACGCAACTAAAAAAGAATACAAACAAACAGAAAAAAGAAGGCGGGACAAATATAAATGCAAACAAGCCTTAGTTATGCTATGAACAGGGGAACAGCCGATGATCTGATTGGCAATTTAAAAACGTTAGGTACAATGACTCTTTATTAGCAGACCTTTCCAAGAGAAAGCAGTTTCTCCCAGGTTCCTTTGACTTGGCCAATTAATTTAAAGTTGTCATATTTGATCGATGTCTTTGCAACTTCTAGCGTGCCGATCTTATATTGGAAAGGTTTTCGGGAATTAGACAATCTTGCAAGCCCGTACGAATAACTTCACGCCCGATGTGAGAATCGGTACCCCTGACCTTGAAAGGAGACGCCGAGTCGAACCAACGTAATTTCGCCGGAACTACATCCGGGGCACTTGTACTCATATACGACCGCCCTGACGTCATCAAAGGACAGAGCCGATCCCTTGAAGGGAAACAAAAGAGCCAATAGTTTTAGGATTTTTTGGAATTCAATTTTATATTTTTTTTAGAAGCACCAATATTGATTTCAATAATTTTAGCACACTGCTTGGCAAAGTTTTGGAATTGGTGGGTAAAAAACCAAAAACAAGCTTGGCATATAGTAAGTTTCTCACAATATGTAACTTTCTAAAAAGGGCAAAAATTTCTTTCCTCCTTCATTCGGGTTAGACTTCTGCTTGGCCTTAACCTAATAAACCCAATTTTTGTCAATTCTTTCTTTTTTAACCCAGTTGGAAAATCCTATTCCAACGTCATTAAAAGAACTGCGATCTATTGTAAAGATATCTCACGCCTCCCTACAAAAATGAACTAAATGGTAAGTCTCTCATAATACGTTTTTGCGCAATTAAAACTACTGGGCTCACCCTTTTTTCAAGGAAGGAGGATTAACGAAATAACTACTGTCAAGAATATTACAATCAAACGTGAAGACATCATAAGTTGTTTGAGACCTGACAAGGGAATGGGAAAGGGGTAGTTATTTTAGATAAAACGACTATTTTAAATAAAATGAACACGATACTCGATGATCGCCCACAAATTCACTAAAATTGGACAACCCAACTATCAAGAAATTTAAACCGGATAGAAGACAGGATCAATAGATTTTTACGGTCTCTCAAAAACTGAAGGAATAATAAATGAGAAAACTTATGATGAATATCTTTTTTCCAGCGGGTCCCTCCTTTGGTATCCTGTGCGGCCTGCCTAAGATCCACAAACAAGGGGTTCCCCTCCGCCCTATCCTAGCCTCCTACAATACGCCCAACTACAAGCTTGCTAAGTTTCTGGTACCTTTATTGGAGCCGTTGACCCGGAATGAATATACCCTAAGAAACTCCGAAGATTTTATAAAAACTAAGATCCTCTCACAAGACTCAGATTTGTATATGGTCAGTTTAGATGTAGAATCCCTCTTTACTAACGTTCCTGTGAGGGAGACCATTGATCTTATTTTAACCAAATTGTTCCCTACACCTGACTTTATATATTGTAATTTTAATTATGAATCTTTTAAAACACTTTTAGAATTAGCCGTGCTGGACACGGCCTTTGATTTTAGTAACAGCTTTTTAAACAGATCGATGGATGGGCGATGGGTCTCCCCTCGGCCCCACTTTTGCCAACATTTTCATGTGTTCCCTGGAGGAGCAAGTAATGGAGGAGTGCCCCTTGTCCTTCCGTCCCTTATTTTACGCCAGGTATATAGACGACACATTCGTTCTATTTGAAAAATGAATATGATGCTGACAGATTCCTAAACCTAGCCAACAACTTCCATAATAATATTAATTTTTACTATTGAAAAAGAACAAAGAAGACGGTAAGTTGGCTTTCCTTGATGTTTTAGTTACTAAGGACAATGATCATTTTTAACACGACCATTTTTAGGAAAAGTACATTCACCGGACTCGGCTCCAATTTTTTTTAGTTTTTGTTATTAATTTTAAAGTTAATTCTATGGCATACCTTGGTACATCGGGCTCTATCTCTAACTTCTAATTGGCTCTCTTTTCATTCTGAAATTCTCTTCCTTAAGCACTACTTCCGTAAACAACTGTTTCCCTGCCCATCTAGTACTTAAGGTTATTAAGAAAGCTTCTTGATAAAAACTTGCACCCTTAACACCTAAATGTAACGTACCGAAACTTAACTACTATACGCAAGCTTTTGTTTTTTACCCACAATCAACCAAAACTTTGCCAAGCAGTGTGCTAAAATTATTGAAAATCATATTGGTGCTCTAAATATAAAATTAATTCCAAAAAATCCTAAAACTATTGGCTTGCTTTGTTTCCCTTCAAGGATCGGCTCTGTCCTTTGATGACGTCGGGCGTCTTATATGAGTACAAGTGCCCCGGATGTAGTTTCCGGGAATTACGTTGGTTCGACTCGGCGTCTCCTCAAGGTCAGGGCCGATTCTCACATGGGCGTGAGTTATCGTTCGGGCTGCAGATTGTCTAATCCCGAACTTTCCAATATAAGATCGCACGCTAGAAGTTGCAAGACATCGATCAAATATGACAACTTTAAAATAAAAATAATTGGCCAAGTCAAGGAACCTGGAGAACTGCTTCCCTTCTCTTGAAAGTCTGCTAATAAAGAGAATTGTACCTACGTTAAATTGCCAATCATCGGCTGTTCCCTGTTCAATAGCATAACTAGCTTGTTTGTTTATATTTGTCCGCCTTCTTTTTCTGTTCTTGTGTATTCTTTTAGTGCGTTTGTCTTTGTCATTTTGAGAGGTGCGCCTTGCTCTTCATTTTAAGTTCGTTTTTTACCTTTATTTTTTCTTTTATTGAGTTTAGTAGTTTTTTAAGGATCATTTTAAGCTTTCTTGGTTTTTAATGTGTAAATGTATAAGTGTAGATTCAGTATTTAAGTTTAACTTAGTTTCCATTTTAAGTTTTCTTATGCTTTGTATGATGTTTCTTTTAATTATGTGCTCGATTCCTTTTTATATAGATGTCCTGATGATGTGACCATGGGTCAAGAAAACGCGTTGACAATAAATGTATCAAATGGATGTGTATATGTTCCTGCGCCCTTCTCCTCCCTACTATAGTACCCTTTGATGTGTGGATATATATATATATATATATATATATATATATATATTATATATATATATATATACATGTATGTATATGTTCGATGCCTCATGGTGAGGTATTGTCCATAAGTATAGAGGGGAGAGATTGGATAGCCACTTGACTGTTGCATGCAAGTAAGGCACCATTGCTATGTGTTGATTCTCAGCTATGGCAGCGACTGCTCACTTATTTCACAATTACTTGAACTCACATGGGTCTCTGACGGAGACGGAAATAATAAGGATGGGGATATGAGAAACAGTTGGAACAGTGAATGAATGCCAGGGACAGTAGGTGAAGGGCCGACTGAGTAACTTCCAATTTCAATTACCTTAGTCCGTGGACAAGACAGGCATAGTCATAGCCAGAGCATCAACAGGAGGACTTGGATCACTTGTAGGGCTTCAGCAAGGAATCAATGGGAAGTCGCTTCTCCTCAGGCAGCCCCCTCAGGAACTTCAGGGGTGGTAGCTTTGGTAGCTGTCAAGGCGGACGTCTAGGCAGTCTGGTCTGCTGATAGGGCAGTAGTAGGGCGAGCTGGATGGGTTCAGCATCAAGACAAGTCAGAGATAGCGGCAGGCTGAGTATCTTAGGCATGACACTGCTTCGGGACAGGATAGTACCACAGTAACTTTCCAGGGCATAATGTCATTTGGCAGGCAGTCGTAAGATTAAGCCAGCCTTGTGCTGGCATGGGCTCTTGCTTTTCAGCAGCCCGAAATACTTTGGTAGGCCGTTGCGGGGCATATTCATACCCGATTTCTGAGATACCGGTAACATCTGGTTCAGGCTGTATTGATCTCCTTGGGTCCTTTCATCTCCACCATACTCGCAACCACCTGGAAAAGGTTATTGGACACCCACAGAGGAGAGGTGAAAGAAAGAGTACAATGGTGCTATAAATATTATAGCTTGGGTAGAGAGGATCGGGTCAGTAGGC